>NW_021318946.1:343365-369921 GCF_001605985.2 Dendrobium catenatum | reverse complement strand
AAGATAGCAGTAACAAAGGACTAATCAGCATTCCTCTTGCTTAAGCTTAGTAAACGTAGGATTTGAGTATACCTCTATGCTTTCTAATTCTCATTGTTAGACTAGGGATTATTTTGAAAGCTACTACTATTCATTGCATTTTTTTCTAATTATTTTGGAAATTTTCAAAACTCTCGACATGTGATTTAAGCCTAAGCGGATAACCACGAATCGTCTTAATTCATTGTTTGAATTTGCTAGTAATTTTGTTCTAGAATTATTCTAATAATGAGTTGTGCAAAATCCATATGAGTTAAAGAGCATTTCATTTTCGTAGTCCTGAATCATATGCGGTAGAAGTTTTACAAATCTAACAGAGATAAGATAACAATCACCTACCTCGATCTGAGCAATTTTTGTAAAAACAAACGGATCAATGAATATATATGCATAGCGCCACAACACCGCCACACAATGTTGCATGTTGAATTCAAAATTAATGTAGAATAGAGGCTTCAATGCCGTGGTGGCAATTTTTGGCACCGCTATGCCTGAGGCTCAGTGCCACAGCGTCACAAACTCAGTTATGCAGCAGTCCAGTTCAAACAGAATTTCAGATTCTTCATTTTTAAATTAAATTCAGAAATTTCAGGTTATTATAGTTGTGACTAGCCAGGCCATTGCTAACAGAGGCTAATGATGTTTATAATCATGCTTCAATTCGTAAATTGATTGATTGCTTTGTCAAAATTTTTTTCTATTTGGAATATTTATTTTCTTTTTTGGGATTGCTGTAATCGGCTGTCACAGTTTTGAAGTAGAAGAAAATTAAAATGTTTTTTAGGTGCTTAGCGATAAGCTGCTGCATTTACTTTACAACTAGTATTTATTATATTCCTGCTTAAAACCCCTTGATAGTAAATCCGTCATATGGAATTTTTCTACATTCAGATTATAGACTTTTCTACAGGGAATTGTTTAGGGGGTTTAAATTCGATTTGTCAGGTGGGACTCTTATGGAACATTGTAAGTTTGAAGAGACAACGAGAGTTCTTAAAGTTAGCTCCAAACTGTTGGAATAAAGCTATTGATCATGTTGATTTTAATGATGGACCTAAAATCCAAGTAACCTTTCAAAGATTTCAACTCTGGTACTAGAATGTTCTGCTCACACTGCAATAAAATTAACCAGCAACATAGAACACTGCACTATTAGATTCTCTTGGTTAATTTCAAATCCTCATAATCCATTGTGAACTAAATTTATTTAAATATTTTGTTTGGAAACTGAATGCAGTACGTTATTTTTCAGTCTCCCAATAGAGGAACTCAGAAGACACATTCGAGGCATTCTTCTGAAGGTTTAACTGGTCATTCTTTGATAAAATCTTCTAGATCTGATGGCTTGTTCATGGAAAGAGGATCTACTGCACCCACCAGATTATCAACTTCTGTGTCCTTGAACAGGCATGGCTTCATAGAACAAACTTCAGTTTCCAGAGAACTGTTTATAACCTCTCCTGGACAGTCAAATGAAAACTCTTCTCCTGGAGGTAGTTCTTATATGCCTCCATTTGAGTTGAGTGCAGTTTTGTTTCAATTTTGTATTTTCACTAGTCATGTATGACAACTATTTTTAACTTGTTTATGACATGAAAACCAGAAGCAGATTTCTAGTATATAACCTCTCCTTGTCAGTATTTGAACTATCGCATCACTTCTAGGGATTGGTGCTTAAGCCATGCTACTACTTTTTCGTGGAATTAATCTCTATATTATCAAAGTAATTAGTTTGATTTGTTAAATTTTTAATGGCTGTTTCCTTATGTTCCTCACATCACTATTATAAACTATTGCAGATGCCCCTTCAGAACCCCTATCTTGGGCAAAAGAGCCAACGAACAGTCCTGCTAAACTTGAGGCAATGGTAATTGGGGACAATGAAGAAAATTGTGATGCAGATAATGAGTTGCAAACTTTCCCGTATGAGCTTTTGAAAGTATCGTCAGGTACAACACTGGCAGGCATAGATGTAACAAGACGCGAGGTAAATTTAAAGTCTCTTTCTATAATATGCATCTTTGTATCTTTATGGTTTCCTAGATTTAAATCTTTTGTTGTATCATCTTGGTAATTCGGTTATGAAATCAGCATTTCATAGGTGCATTTGCAGTCAATATATAATATCTTCTTGCTTGATGCTCTTCCAGTTTATAATCTTGATACAAAATTATGCATGATTTTTTATTAAAATTTAAAATGAGATATTTCATTAGTGCTTACGGACAACTTTTGTAAATATGATGAACTGATCAGATCACATACATCTGCAGAAGTTGTATATTGTTTTGCTTAATTTTCTTTCGCCAATTAATGAAGGGAATTAAGCTGAATTAGTAAAATAAAGGCTACCTGATTGGAATTGAATTTTTGCAGGCTTATTTATCCACTGAGGAATTTAAAGTGAAGTTTGGAATGAACAAGAAGGCATTTTACAAGTTGCCAAAATGGAAACAAAACAAGCTAAAGCAGGCTCTCAATCTATTCTAAGGTATATTATATTCATTAGGCAATTCTGGAATCCCTGAAATGATTTTCTTCTCAATTAGGGTTTAGGGTTTAGATTTACAGTTACTGTTCCAAAAAAATATTATTCATGATCATACTCTGTTCTTTACTTCTCTTTGAGGTGTAACTGTCCAAATTGTTTCCATTCTCTTGGCTTATTGCTGCTTAAAGATCATCTGATTGAAGTAATTAAACTAGTTCATATCCATAGATTTACTACTGATAGAATTGGTTTTTCTGGACTTTTGACAGAGGCTGCTGCTCAGAGGATGAAGTTTCTAAGATCTAATTCTGTGTTTCTCAAGTATGGAAAGTCTTAACCAGCTCAGAAGAAATTTCATGTGAACTACCTGACATAGATCTGTTTTCATCCCTGATTTAGGCTTCGTTTGGGACTGCTTGCTCATTGTTTTCTAAAGCAGTTTTTTAATATAAAAATAGAAAATTTTGTACTAAAAAGCTGCTTTTGAAAATATTAAAAAAACTGCTCCAAACGAGCCTTGGATAGCTGCGACTTAACTATATATTTTCATCAAAAGTCAGTTGAAGTACTGCAATAATATCTTTTGTTACTACATTAAATTCAAGCTGATTATCGTGCAAGTCTTGGGCTAAGTTTAGTTCAGATAAGGATAATTACAGTGTGACTGGCTTTCATCTTTCATGAGGGAATTGTGTACTGGAATGAATGGCAGAGAAGAATGCCAAAAGCAATTCTATTTCGTTCTTTTATTAGCGGCCCTTCACAATTTTATTTTTCGGATAGTTATCATATTTTTGTGTTGGCTAATTTTTTTTTTTTAAAATAAATTTTATGATGAGTTATTTACAAGCATATCTATTCGAATGTAAAATATGTCTGATTTTTTCAGAATAAAAAAATTACAATACTTGAAGAAATTTTTAGAATTTTGGTGTTGTTGATGCACTTTATAGTCTTCGTTTGGGACGACTTTCTTATTGTTTTTTAAAGCAATTTTTTAGTTAAAATTTTTTAATTTTTATATTTGAAAGCTGTTTTAAGAATTAATAAGAAAGTTGTTTCAAATGCAACCTTAATCATAAAATAAAGCTTTTTGAGTTTACTAACAATGTTCAATGGTCCCTGCCTCACCTATGATTGATCAAATTCTCAATGCTAATATGCAAAAGAGTCTTCTACCTAATATTTCTGTCCTTCAAGAGGTTCTTAAAGTCATAGGGTATAAATATATTTGGTTTAAAGGTTATACTATTAACTACTCTTTTTTTGCTTGATAAATATTAAAAGTTGGCCTGAAAAATGTTGAGTGATTGTAAATAGGCGAATTATGGTTGACCCAGCAACCCAAAATTGATCCGAAAGTGACTCTGAAACTCATATTTGACCCGAAAACTCGAGATTATTTTGTTTTTAACTCAATTTTGACCCGAAAATTGAATATTGACCCGATTTTTGATCCGAAAATTAGCAATTTTAGGTCAATTTGGGGTCATTCGTGTCGGGTTGACTTGGACCCGAATTGGGTCGGGTTCGGGTCTGGAAACTTGATCCGTTTTTAAAATGGGTCGGATTCGGGTTGACCCGAATAGTGCCGGGTCAGTTTCGGGTTCGACCCGAACCTGACCCGCTGACCTGAATTGACACCCCTACCTAGCATAAAAGGAATAGTAGGGTTTTAAGAAACAAAATGACTAATGTCCAAACATTGATTGAAAAAATTCATTTTGCCATAAAACTCAAAAGCAAAAGATGAAAAGTGGAAGGGACCTTACCTACAAGTATTTTGCAGCTGTATTTCACCTAATTTATTTTCGCTCCCAAGATTGTCTTTGTTGGGTTATATTCATGCATTCTCCACAATAGTTGGGTGTGTCTGTTGTATTTGTTGTAGTTTTTCTGACATTGCCTTTTGGCTGGATGTGGCTTTTCTTTTGGTTTCCGACTGAATTTTTTTTTTGGACATTTAGGCCATTTAAGGCAAACTCACACACACAACGCATACACAAAGACTTGAACCCAATACCTCTTAGTTGGAAGCCTAAGCTCTCAACCAACAAGATAAGGTGAGCTGTGTACTGAATTTTTATTGACGGACGGCTTTTGTTGTGTCTTATTCTTATTTGTTATTATGTCTTCTTTCTACTTATTAGTAATTTATCGGTGTCGATATATTATATTTATTGTGGTCAATTGCTATGACTAATAATTATTCTGATCATTTTTTATTTGGATGGCTTTTTTTTTTTTACCCGGTGATATTCTATTTTGATATTCATCATTTATTTTGGGCACTTCCTATAATTATTAGGAGGACATTTTTATGCACTTTTCTATTATCTTGGGGCTTGAATTTCTTTCAACTTATTATGAGAATTTTATGAATTTTAATTTTTAATATTTGTAGAATATTCTTAATAAAAATAAAAAGCATAACTTATGTGTAATTAAAATTTATTAATGAATATGCTGGTTGTGATTCTAAAAAAAAAATAAAAAAATAAAAAGGCCACTTTTCATTCCAAGCAGCTATCAAATGCCGGAGCGACCGAGAGGAGAGTGAGTAAGCGGCGGCGGCGAATCTTCCATTCTTCTCGCCGTCCAGCGGGTTTTTTCTCTTGGTTCACAGACATAATCTACCTTTTTAAAAACTGAATCCAACATTCATCTGAAGCCGGAAGTCATTCCCTCCTTTTCCTTCACACTCTCTCTACCCCTCCCATTCCGAGATTTGGATTGAGCTGCAGGGGAGCCCGTCTTCCCGCTATCTCTCGTTGCCTGCGCAGAGTTTACGCTGATAATTTCCCGTTTATGTATCTGGATTCGCCACTGAGGAGAAGGCATGGCGTCGATCTGGGACGACGACGGTGCGCCGGACGTCTCGCATGCCCTCATCGCGATCATCTTCGCTCTGGGGTTCGCTCCCGTGAGGTTCTTACTCGATTTCCTCGTCTACAAGGTACCGTGCTGGTTACGGCCAAGCGATTTCTATTTTGTTTTCGGGAGTGAAATTTTTGTGATGGGGCTCTCTTGACGTGGGGATTGGGATGGAAGTAATACTGTTTTATTACGCTGTCTGGTCATTGGATTCTCAGTCTGAAAGATTTCTTTGGATAAATGCTTGGTTTTTTTGGTCTGGGTTGCTTTGCTTTAGGCATGTGCATTAAAAATGTATTGTTCTGTTCAAAATGAATTATGAATTCCCTTGGATTATATGACTCAAAATTATTTCATGAGGTTTATGTGATCCAAATAATGCTAGAGATTGCCTTTTCCTCCATTTTAATGTTCTTTGATAAGCGATCAATCTATAAAGATATGGCACACAATGAACTCATTTCATCTTATTTATTCTCTTACAACATTTAGAGTATAATGATGCATCAAGCGTCTCTTTTCAAGCTTGAGGATTGCAGTATCATGTTTGATCAACGATGGTAAGTTCACTCTTATAGTTTTAAAAAAAAAATCTTAATATTATAAACCTTAATTGTTTACTATAAATCATTTAGGACCAATTTACATTAGTTCTGAAATTCTTCTCCAACTGAATTGCACCATTAATAATTTTCTCGTGAACATCCTCAAGTTTTTCAATGCATACTCCATAAAACAAATTTGCTTCACTAGATATCCAAGAAGGTTTACCTTTCTCAATTTAATCTTGCAATGTCTTATTCAATTAGTTCTTCTGCATAGCATTTAACAAAGATGTTTCAGTGTTATGAAATGTTGGTAAACCACTAAATCAAGAAATTTAACTTGTTAAGTAGGAAAACCGTCTTTTTTCATTTAGTTTTACTCATAGTTCGCTTAGTCAAAATCCCAAAAAAAAAATGTAAATATCTATTATGTATTTTTTCAGTCATTTGAGAGTCTCTACACATTCAAATCACAATTATCTTCTAATACAATCAGCTACATCCATTCTTGAAAGTATGTATGCCAGCATATTTTATGTTGTTACCAAAAATAATTTTGGTATTGCATCTAAAAGCTATATAATTGGGGTTCTTCTAGAAAGTTCATCTGTTCATAATATATTCCCTAGAGCTAATCCTTTTCATGGACATGTCGTGGTCCACATATAAATAATTTTTTCATGTCCTTATGCCCTGTCACATCCAATTTGTGACTTTGTTTATGATTAATGGAATACACTATTTACTAGTTCATAGAGGAGTAACTTTTTTTTTGGTAGAATTGTAACAGCAACTAATACTCATCTGGTAACTGCTTTGTTATTTCATCATAGCAAATTAGGCTGATTTGCCGTGAGAAGTTTTCAATTATTGCACTTACCACTAAATATAAGTGTGTTTTTCATCAGCGGCTTGCAATGAGATTATTGCATAGTGGAAGAGCTACATTGGTGATTGATGAAACTAGACAATTGAAGGTTTACAAGTGTTCAGAATCAATGTGGAAGTTTACGTACTATGTTAGTGTTCAAATGTGGGTAATATCAATACTTCGCCAAGCGCCTTGGTCGATGAATACGAAGGAATACTTTAAAGGATGGCCAAATCAAGAACAAGGGTAGGTACAGCGGCATGATTTGGTAATTAATGAAGCTTAATGGCTTTTCTGTCTCCAAATAATCTAGGTGCACTGATTTTCTTCTTTTTTCTTGTTCTTACTAGGTTTTCGACGAAGCTATTCTGTATGTGCCAATGTGGATATTATACATACAGTATTGTTGCTCTTTTGATATGGGAAACTCGAAGAAAAGATTTCTATATAATGATGTCACATCACATAATTACTTCCATTTTAATTGGTTACTCTTACATCACCAGGTAGTTTATTCATGCATAAATGATCATGCAGTTTGTGTTATTCAGTTAGACTTCACTCGAAAAGGATATCTCATTGCAAGCTTTTCATAAAAGGAATTTAGTCTTAGGATGGTTGTCTTACTAATAACTGCAGTAGCTTTACTCACACAGAATACAAGTAATGATATATACACATATAAAATGTAAACCTACGTATTTATTTATGAGACGTTATATATTATTTATTAGCTTCTCAAATATGATGATTTAGGCCTTTTTTCCCGGTAACTGATGTTTGATCAGGTTGGTAATTAAACTTTTTTTTTTTTTTGCAGAGATTCGAACCTATGAACTTTGATTTAAAGATCAATAGCAATACCAATTAATCACGAGGTTGTTAACCTGAACTTGTTTGAGCAAGTAAACTGAGTTAGTTCTTTAACAGTCTATGGGCTTTAAAAGAGTCTCTAAAAAAGGAAAGTATCACCACAAAGAGAGGAGAACTAACCGTTGATGGAAGATAGATTGGAAACATTTCGTAAAAATTTCCTCTAAACAATGCGGAGGATTGAATAGTATTTATTTAGTCAGGGGAGACCAAGATTGAAAAGTCCCCCTCAAACTTAAGGGAAAATTCTATAAGATGTTGGTGAGACCTGCAATGCTTTATGGTGTTGAATGTTTGCCATTAAAAGAGAATCATAATACTAAGTTAAGTGTTGCAGAGATGAGGATGCTCAGGTGGATGAGTGTCTTTACCTTTAGAGATAAGATACAAAATGAGCATATGCGTGAAAAGGTTGGTGTAGTTCCAGTGGAAGATGAGATTAGAGAGAATCGCCTTAGATGGTTTGGTCACATAAAACGGCGGCTTTCCGATGACCTGGTTAGGAAAGTAGAGATATTAGATTTGACTTATGTTAAGAAAAGTAGATGTAGACCTAAAAAGACTTAGTTAAAAAGTATTCGAATAATTTTTCTTTATTAGATTTAAATTAGAATTTGACTTTTAACATGACACAATGGAGAAAAAGGATTCATATAGCTGATCCCACGTAGTGGGACAAAGGCTTGTTGTTGTTGTTGTTGTTGTTGGGAGACCAATATTTCACATAGGCATAAACCATGATGGTTAATTACAACCCGTGTGTGATACCTAAGACCACTTTTGATTAATGATACTTTTATAATTCAGCAATGGAGATAAAGTTCATTCAACACAAGGTTCGTAGATTGAAATCCCTTATTGGAAAGGATAGATACCAAGGAATTAGAATATCATTCAAACGAAGGATTAATGAGAATATCATTCAACACAAAGAGATAAGCCTCTCATGAAGATACTCTATAGGAAGATGGGATTTATAACTTCACAATAATTAAGTGGGGTAACTAAGTGAGCTACCCATGACATGAATAATAAAAGAATAATGGGATTAATATTATTAGAGAAGCCATCAAAATATGACTCAATGAGTTGTACGAAAGAGTTGTGTTAGGAATGAAATTATAGAACATCAAACGACTTTGGATCATTAGAGAAGTCCCAACAAATTTCAAGTCAACAGATCGTGCATAATGATAGGAGTTGAGTGTTATGCAAGTTGAGGTATCTTAACTCAAGAAAAGGGGCTTAATTATGATGCTCCCAACCCCTCTAGAGGGAGCCACATGAAAGTGGGGTTAGTAATACCATATAGGTACATGCCCCAAAGTTCAAAAGGGGAAGAGGCTTACAACTCCTCAACAATTAAAGGTTGATTGCTCAATGCCCATAGCGGACTCACAATATGCTAGAAAATATTTCTTGTTGATTGATTGAGATAGTGAGACTTATGAAGTGGATTATGGCAAGTTCTCTTCTAAGTCTAATACAAGTAATATGATATGTGAGACTATTCTTCTAAAAGTTGGCAAGATGCTCATAAAAGAAATTACAACTCACTTTTGTGAGATTGGAAATCCTACCAACACATCATACATTCTCAAACTCCACCTAAGTGAATTTTAAAAGTGTTGTTAAATCTCAATGCAATATAAGATAAATTGACCTATAGGGAGAAAATGGGTCTTACTATCTTGCACACATGTATATAATTTTCGTAATACACATATGTGAACAAGTTGAAAAAGCAGATTTAAAATGAACAAATATAGCATTGTGTATTTGCTATAAGCTTGTATCACATCAATATGCAATAATACACAGTACATAATAGAAAAAAAAAAATTCTCACATAATTTTCATAATTCACATATGTGAACAAGCTCAAAAAGCTTTAAAATGAATAAATACATCATTATGTATTTGCTATAAGCTTTCATCATAATAATATACAACAATACACAGTTTATATTAAGCAAACAAATCATATTTGACATAAATTTTACACAGTTTCTATACAAAACATGCTTCTTTCGGGCGTTCGAATACAAATAATTGAATAATACACCCTAACATAAATTTTACATAGTTTCTGTACAAAAGCATGCTGATTTGCAGTAGATGCAAAAAGGTGACATGTGAATGTCCTAAATCCTAAACCCTAACAACTATTTTAGATAAACCATTTACATAACAAATAGCTTCGGCATTTCAACATATCCAGTGATAAAGTGCCACTATGGAGATAAATCTAACCTAAACTTCAGCATCCGCATGTAATAATTTCTCTTTGAAGAAGAGAGCGATCATTATTCTAAGATGAAGAGCGCATGAATTGAGAGCTAAAAGGAAAGACGATGAAAAGTGAAATGACTCCGAATTCCGGGACTTTTGGTTTGCCGCGACTTTAAAATTCACTGACCGGGTTAAAATTTTTTACCTATGGACCAGTGGATCAGGTCGTGTCGTCGGGCCACACGTGTCAGCATTTTATTAGAGTCCGGACATAGAGCTACATTCCGAACTCCGAACCTAATAATTTCTCCGGCTTAATGGGCTTGAAGGCAACACCAAAGTGTAACTTAGGGGAAGTGTTATAATAGTTTTTCCAAGCCTATGAATGAGGTGGCAAATTGGAGGAGTCGACAAGTTTCAACCCAATGACTTGGGTGGTGCCAAGTAGCAATTCCCCCATAGCGCAAGCAAAACCTCAAACAAAGAAAAATAATTCTGGTAAATTGGAAGCCAACAAGTGCAGAGCTCAGGGTGGCATTGATAGTGATGTCGCCAAGACATCTGTGTGGCAAGGTGTCATGTTAGTCATTGTGACCTAACATGTTTGGCGACATCTATAGAAGACATGCTGCACACTGATTGTGATGTCCGAAGAGCATCAACGGCGCCTAAAGCGAGAAGTCATATTTAATGAGATCACAACATATTATCACAGGGAGACGACTTTTCCTATTAAGAAGATGGTGAGCCACCCCTAGAAATGATTACAACAAGTCATCCCAAGTCAAGAGGACAAGTTATCTCAGGAAAGGACATTGACATGTTATCTCATGGAAAGACGGCAAAACATCCATGAAAAGTTATCCTAATATGGGATGATATCAAGTCACCCCATAATAGAATGACAACAAGCTATCTTGCAAAGAGTCAAACAATAATTCATTAGGATATAGCTGGTCGTCTCTTAAGAAACTGTTATTCATCTCGTAGACAGTCAACAAATCATCCTAGAATGACAAGTTATTCTTCAAGAGATGACAAGTCGTCCCAAAATGGGACAGTGACAAATTCTCCGAGATGACAAGTCATCCAAAGAGTGAAGGTGGCAAGTTCTCATAGAGAGTTGGCAGATCATCTCAAAACGGGACAATGACGAGTCCTCTCAAAATTTGATAGTGGAAATTCATTACTCAAGAGGTGGCAAGTCATCCCCAAATGTCATGATGATGGTGTTACCCCCATGAACCACCTGACTCTAGTTTGGATTTTGATGATAATAAACATATGATTAAAAGCATATAAAAAGTAAATTTAAAATAGCTCATTATGGAAGAATTATTTTTTAAGTCTTATTATAATGGATGAATGTACGACTGTCAAATTCATGATTATATTTGGTTTTGCATTTGCATCATCATGCTTTAAATTCTTTTAGAGCAAAAAAAAAATTTCTTACAGAATATAAACTCTTAAGTTTACTGCTCATTCACAAAGTTAACATCAAAATCTAATTTTATGTTAGGAAGTAGGTAAAGTTAACAAGGTTTAAATAACTTAATGAAATATTCAAATACCTTGATGATGCCACATTGCCAGAAGATATCAATTAAAAGGGACCATGATTTTCAAAATACCCTCAAATTCCAAAGTTTAGATAGGTAAATTTAAAACAAAATTTATTCATCCTCCACATTCATTTGCTGAGGATAATAAATTTGAGAATAATCCTTGCTCATAAAGAGCTAATATCTTATCAAGCGCATTGCTACTATTCATTCTCAATCGACCTCTTGTTAGTAAAGACGTGATATGTGTACTCTAACCAAAGATTTTATTGTTACATAACATCATAGGTAAATGGTTATGACTAGCAACCTTTGACTTGGGGATTTTGTTGCGAAATGACACGATTAAATATAGTCACTATCAAAGCTTATAAGTTTCTCAATAGTTAAAAACCCTCAAATAATCAATCATAGGGTGCACTTAATTGGACATAAAATCTTCTGTTAGCTATGTAAACTTAAATTTGTCCCCTTAAGGCAATCATTTATCTCAGATGGAAGGAGGGAAACCGATGCTTCACCCTCTTGTATGGTTCTCAAGTAGCATCATTGTCAAATAAGTTCTTCCACTTAATTAACATTTCCTTGGACTCGCCCTCTCCTTGATGAACTCCTTTAAGCTTGAGTGGTTCCAAAACCACCTCCAGATCTCGTGTCAGCATCCCTAATAGTTTTGAACTAGCTGCATGATCTCCCATTGCTCTCCTCAACAGTGATACATGGAACACTGAGTGTATAGAAGTCGTTGAAGTGGTAAGCCACTGCTCCAATTCTCTCCAATATCTCATAAGGGCCAAAGTACCTCAGGGTTAACTTCTCATTTCTTATGTTGGCTACTGCCTTCTGTCTATAGGGTCGTAGCTTTAAGAATACCCCATCCCCAACGAAAATTGGATGTTCTTCCTGTATTCATCCACTTCTTTATAATTTACTGAACTCTCGATAGGTGTCTTTTTAACTCCTCCAGCACCTTATTCCTTTCTTGCAAGTACTGCTCTACTGAAGATATTGATGTGCAGATTTGGCCAAAATGTGGAGGGTCTCTCCTATACAACACCTTGAAATGAGTCATCTGGGAGGCCAAGTGATACGAATTATTATACCAGTATTCTGCCCACGCCAGTCACTTGGCCCATACCATAGGTGTTTTTGAAGCAAACACCACAGGTATGTCTCCAAGCTCCTGTTTATTACTTCTAGCTGTCTAGGGGTGGTAAGCGGTGCTCTTCTTCAGCACTGTCCCTTTTAGCCTAAACATCTCCCTCCAAAAATGATTGAGGAACACATTATCTTTGTTACATACTATAGACTTCAATATCCCATATAGTTTGAACACCTCGCTACTGAATGTTGCCTCTACTGTCATTGTTGTGTAATGATGTCGTAGGGGGATAAAGTGAGGGTATTTTCTTAATCTGTCAACTACCACCAACATCACAGTAGATTCTTTCGATCGAGGTAATCCATAGTGACTTCCTCCAACACCCAATCTGGTAGTGCTAGGGCCACCATTTCTTCCACATCCTTGTATATCCCTTTCTAATATTGCTCCGTTGCCAATCTCTTGTATGTCTTCTATACACCAGAATGACCTCCCACGGTGCTCCCATGAAACACTTGCAGTAGTTGTGGGATATGAATTGAGGTCCGTGGCATCACAAACTCCCATTGTATAGTCTCTCCCCCTCTAAAGAGTATCTTGAGTGATTGTTCTAATCTTTTAAAAGATCTGCTCTAATTTTTCCCAACTCATCTTGTATACTCTCCTCTTTGATTGCCCACCAATCCAGTATCAACAGTATCGACATAACCAACTCTTGGAGCTCCCCATACATCTGGACAGGGCATCAGCCGCCTTGTTCTTCAATCCTCGCCGATAATGAATCTCAAAATCATAGCTTAATAGCTTAGAGAACCATCTATGATGCTCCTTAGTCGCCATCCTCTTCTCCAAAAGAAACTTCAAGCTTCTCTGGTCCGTCCTGACGATAAAATGCTGATTCAACAAGTATGGTCGACACTTTTGAATAGCTAACTCAATGGCCATCAATTCCCTCTCATGGACTGACTTCAATCTATCTTTGGCTGTCAATACCTGACTGAAGAAGGCTATGGGTCTATGATTCTACATAAGTACGACCCCTAACCCATATCATGATGCATCCGTCTCTACCACCAAAATTTGACTGAAATCTGGTAGGACCAAAATCAGAACTATGGTTATGGCTTTCTTTAGTCTTTCAAAGGCCTATGTAGTTGCCTCTTCCAACAAGAAATTGTCCTTCTTTAGATGCTCATTGAACGGCCGCGCTATGTTATTGTGTCCTCTTATGAATCTCTTGTAGTACCCGCCAAACCTAGGAACCATTTCAACTCTCTCAGATTCCTAGGTAGAAGTTATTTCTGCATTGCCTCAATCTTGGCCTAATCTGCAGTCACCCTCCTGAGAAACCATGTGCCCCAAGTATTCCACACTAGTCTGTGCAAAGAAACACTTCTTCGGGTTGGCCCTCACTTGATGCTTCTATAATACTTCTAAGACCACCCTCACATGCTCCAAGTGCTCCCCTATCGACCTGTTGTGCACCAGGATGTCATAAAAAAAAAAACCAGTACAAAGTTCCAAAGATATAGTTTGAACACTGTTCATGAGCGACAGGAAAGTGGCAAGGGCGTTTGTGAGCCTGAATGGCATCACTAAGAACTCGTAATGCCCCTCATATGTCCTGAAAGCAGTGTTCAAGACATCCTCCTCCCTCATCCTAATATGATGGTATCCGGACTTGTGATCCACCTTGGTGAATACCACTTTTCCACACAACTCATCCAGTAGCTCATCAATCACAGGTATGAGTAACTTGTTTAGCCCATTCTCCTTATTTAGAGCCCAACAAACAACACATAATCTCCAGCTCCCGTCCTTCTTCTTGACTAGCAAGATTGGGGTAGAAAAAGGACTCACACTCGGTCTGATGATTCCCGCCTCGAACATCTCTCAGATCAAGTTCTCTATCTCGTCCTTCTAAATTTGAGGGTAGCAGTAAGGCCGAACACTAATCGGTGACACTCCCTCCCCTAAGGTGATACCATGCTCCTGCTCCCTCAATGGTGGTAAACCTTGAGGTTACTGAAAAACTTGACTAAACTATTGTATTAATGGTTGTACTAAGAGAGGAATGGTTCCCCCTTCCTCTAGTACGACCCCTTCTAATCTCTGTAGTTCCACTAGAAATCCTCCTCCCACCTTCTGTATGATTTTGAACATGGTTTTTAGAGATACCATAGCCTTAACACCCTACGTCTCCCTCGATTACCATCATTCTTCCATACACCAGTGCTCCATCGTCAATGCTCCCCAATTGACCCTGGTATCTCCCAAGGTCTATAGTCACTTCATCCCTAAGATGATATTAGTGCTCCCTAACTCTAATGAGAGAAAATCTTCCCTCACCTGAACCCCCCTGTATAGTCAGTACAACTCCCCTACACACTCCTCCCCATCTCCACCTTTCCAGTGCTAATCATCACTCCATAGCCCCCGATGTCCACCAATTTCACACCCAATTGGTCCACCACCTGATTGGAGATAAAATTATGGGTAGCAGCAGCACCACCACCTCTTTGTTTTCTATTTCTCTTTTCACTTTCTTGATGTGAATCAGGGTGAACCCAACCACTGAGTTTAAGGAGACTTCGGCCATGTCATGATGTAGCTCATCCTTCTCTTCTACTACTGCCTTACTCTTAGCTCCCTCATTAGCTTCCTCGCCATCACAGATGGTAAGAACTTGAAGAGTTCGATCCGTACACCTGTGTTCCAGCGTGTATTTCTCATCGCACAATCCCTTTGCCCATTTCTTTTGTAGCTCCTTCTCAGTGAGTTCTTGAATTTTCCCCTGAATCCTCCTCATATAGACTTCTCCTTTGGAGCCTCACGAAGACTTTTCAATGTTGGTCCCTTGAGAGCTAACAAAGTAGTGGTCTTCCTGTACAAACCTCCTGAACTGTTGCCTCCCACCCCCCCCCCTCCCCCCTGACCCTCCCTCTAGATCCTTTTGGCCCTTCACTAACTGTGCTAGCTCCATAGACTCTCTCAAATCATGTGGCCTCATCACTCTAACAGACGCCCGGATCTCCATCTTGAGCCCCCTCATGAAGTTCCCCTCCAGCAGTCTTAGAAAGCCAGTCCAGTCGGCTAGCTAGGTACTCAAACTTGTCACGGTACTCCACCACAGAGCCCACCTGCATCAAAGCGAAGAACTACTCATAGAAGTCCCACCTTTGCTGGTTCGAAAATGTTTCAGCAAGTAGTCCTTGAACTCCCTCCAACTTCGAATGGGCCGCCTCATGTCTCTCCACTGGTACTGGGCCAATGCCTTATCCAGCTACTGTCAATCTTTCTTCCTCCATCAACTCGTTGACGGCAAAATACCTCTCTACCTTATAGATCCACGCACGTGAGCCCTCCCCCTCAAAGATAGACATTTTCAGCTTCCTTACCGTTGGATCGCCTGATCGCCTATGTTTCCCCTTAATCCTCTATAGCATCCCATTCCCTGAAAAGGAGGAGCTCCCCAAATTTCTCGATCCTCCCTTCTACATTTGTACCCAAACACTTTTTCAAAATCCCCCTCCTTTCAAAATCAGCACTCCTGCACTCATAGTCCACCCATCTTCTTGCAAATTCAGCACCCCTTCACTCATACACAATACTCATCTCCTCCCTAGAAATAGGCTATAGAGAAGGCCTCTCGTCTTCTCCTTCCAAAATCTCTACCTCTTGATTTTCTCCTCCTCTAATCGGATTAGGGTTTCCTCCACTTCCTTGGCCATCGGTAGCACCCCTTGTCTCTGATGTCATTATTTTGGACTTGGCTTCAAGCAATTTCTTCAGCATTTCTTCCATGACGGCGAACTTTCCATTCATCTTTTCATGGACGGATGCAAATTGGTATTCAAATTCTTAAATTTTCTCCACAAAATTTGATTTCAATTGGTCTATTTCCCCTTCCAACACTTTCACTTTCCTTCCGGCCATTGGTACCCATATTTGTTAGTGGCGAATGGTGCATCGCGGCGCAAAGATTCTCGTGGAGCCATGGCACATAGCGTATGGCGCGACACACCTTTTTAAATATGATGCACAATTGAAAATAATTAAAAATATATATATTCACTAATATTAAATACCATTAAATAACAAATAATAGGTTGATTAGAGTAAAATTTAGGCATAAATATCCCATCAAATAGCAAAAATGATGATTTTAAATCTTACATCAATAGATTTGAGCAGTATTTAAGCATAATTTATCCTAAATCCCACCTAATAATAAAAATGATAGCTTTAATTCCTACAAAAAAATTAAATCCTTTAAAGTTTTTTTATATGTTATTAATTTGAAGGTTAATTAATTAATAATTGATTATGATATTAATATATAATTCTAAAAAAATAATTATAATTTACAATATGTTAACAAAATACTGCATGCTATTTTGATGCACTGCGTCGCGCTGAACCGCGTCAAATAAATAGCGTCATATATGCACCATGTTGCAACGTGCGCGCGCGCCAGTTTGCGCCATTGACATTTATGTTGGTACCCTATATCGAAGGGCTCTGATACCAATTCATTAGGATAACCTTGTAGGAAAGCACTTTGCAAAATAGAACTTGAGAAGAACTTGGAAGGAAAACCATAATCAAACTTCTTTAATTGATAATAGATGAAGAAACACAACAATATACAATGGATCTTCTACTGGAGAGGAAGATCCAGCTCTTCCAAATCTCTAGATGCCGCTAAGAACCAGGAAATTACAGCAAAAGCATAGATAAAAAAATCTAACCTTAGCCTCCAAACATACTTAAGCATACAAAATTAGGTCAAATCCCAAACTACCCCTTCTCTTTGAATTTTTCCTTCCTAAATCCTCCTTAATTTCCTCTTGATTAAGCTAGTGGACCACACCATCAAGGGCGGCAGGCATAGGGGGCGGAACTTCCCTGCGAAGTTCCGCCTCTTATAAAATTGGACCGGTCTTTGAACCTGTCTATCACTTTTGAAGCTCGTAGGCACCAAGAAAATGAGTTTTTGACCAAGTCTGACAGGGCAAGGTTGCATGGGGCTGGAAAAGTTCAGCTCAGGGCCAGCCATAAGAGCGAAGAAGTGTGACTTTCTAAGAAAGAGTGCTGGCAAAGCGTCGAAAAGAACGACTTAGGATTGGGTGCTGACATGAGGTGTGTTTTTGGGAGAAATAATCCCTGTGAAGGTCAGCCTCTTGTGTTAAGGTACCGGTGAGGGGTGAGTTTAAGGGCGTTGCAAATGGTCGACTTCTCTAGAGAGAGTGCAAATAATGCGCCAAGAGGAGAAGCGGTGGGGAGACTTCTCGAGACCAAGATGATTGTTGTTCTGAAATGACTTAATTATAAATAATGACTCTGGCAGTTATTTAAATACGTTCTGGTTTATCCCTTCCTGCTTTAACATTCTAAAGCAAGGAGACTTTCCTGGTATATGTGACTCATCAATAAATTAATGCAATTCTGCAAAATGTTTTATTCTACATTTTAAGCTTTAGATATGATTTGAAGTAGAAGTTTCATAAATTTGGCTTAATAATAGTATATCATTGCTTTTCGACTGTAAATTCATAATTTCTATCCTGACAAATATAAAGGATACAAAATAGCTTATCAATGATCAATTGTAAAAATTGTTAATGAGCCAGTTCCATAACCTCGTGGTGGAAAGGAGAGCCATTCTTAGCAACTTGTTTTATTTTCCTACGAAAACTTTCTTTGCTGCTCTGTTCCTTGTAGGTTTGAGTTAGCTTTTGTTTAATGCAGGTTTTTCCGTATAGGAATAGTTATTCTTGCCCTTCATGATGCATGTGATGTATTTATGGAAGCGTCAAAAGTATTCAAGTACTCTGAGAAGGAGATGGCAGCTAGCCTTGGCTTTGGTTGTTTTGCTATCTCTTGGTTTTTGTTACGTCTCATATTATTCCCCTTCTGGATTATCAAGGCATCAAGGTCTGGAAGCACCAACTTAGGTTTTAATCATTTGAATTTTTCCTCTATTTCTCTTGATTCTTTTCAATGTTTGCCTTCTTAGCTACCACTCTGTTGAGCCATTGATCGAGGCAAACTATTTTCCTAGAACATTTTATTATACTTTCAATACCATGCTTCTTACCCTTCTGGTTTTCCACATCTACTGGTGGAAACTCATATGCGCAATGCTCCTGCGTCAGCTACAAAATGAAGGAAAAGTAGGAGAAGATATTCGATCAGGTTAGATTTCATTGGAGATTAAGCTTTTTTTTTAATTATTAGTGCAATGAATCGCAATATTTTCCTCTCTGATAATTTATGTTAAATAGTTATCCTCAAGTTTAAATGGAATTTATTCTATATTAATCGCCATCTGTCTCAAGTACTTTTTTTTCCCTATTAATGACTATTTTTAGTTAAATATAGTCATTCTTAATCATGTATTTCTCTCGCTTATAATGAGCTTAAGAATAAGTTACATAGATCTATTTGGATTTGTTGATGGATTTACTTCTGCATGAATTTTTGCTTGGAAATCCTAATATACAAATTTCATGATACACAGCTCACCTTGGTCTGTTGGTTGGGAGTTTTGACTATCAACCAAGAGATTTGGATTCGAGTCTTGCATATGTGGTGTGTGTGTGAATTTGCTTTTTAGCCTATATGTCCAACAACACAACAACAACAACATCAGCCTTTGTCCCACTACGTGGGGTCGGCTACATGAATCTTTTTTCTCCATTCTGTCCTGTTAAAAGTCAAATTCTCGTTTAAATCTAATAAAGAAAGATCATTTATAATATTTTCTAACTAAGATTTTTTAGGTCTACCTCTACCTTTCTTAACATAAGTCAAATCTAATATCTCTACTTTCCTAATCGGGTCATCGGAATGTCGCCGTTATGCGACCAAACCATCCAAGGCGACTCTCTAATCTTATCTTCCACTGGCACTACTCCAACCTTTTCACGTATATGCTCATTTCATATCCTATCTCTAAAGGTAAAGCCACCCATCCACCTGAGCATCCTCATCTCTGCAACACTTAACTTAGTATTATGCTTCTCTTTTAATGGCCAACATTTGGCACCATAAAGCATTGCATGTCTCACCACCATCTTATAAAAATTTCTCTTAAGTTTGAGGGGTACTTTTCTATCTAAAAAACAAGCCCGATGCATTCCTCCACTTCAACCATCCAACTTAAATTCTGCTGATAATATCCCCGTCTATTTCACCATCACTCTGAACAATAGATTCAAGATATCTAAAACGTGTACTCTTATTGAAGTCATGATCCTTATCCTTCATTTCCTGTACTATGCATTAATCCACTTCTATGTTCAAGCCATTTGATAACTTTTAGCATTTGATATAAATGATTAAAAAAAAAAAAAGTCATTTGATAACATTTTTTAAATCCTAATGCAGATTCTGAAGATGGGGAATGAGATTGCAGGACCCCTTCCATGTTGCAGATAATAGTTGTAAGTGATTTAAGATGTATCCAGCTTGATATATTGGTGTAGGTTTCATTCTTTTTTGACTCGCAGAGCTTATTAGCTCAGATTTTGCATTTCTTAAACTCTCGTTCAGTGTAAAAAACACAGTGGTTGGAACCAATTTCTATAGAATATGGCCGATTGTAAAATTAAATAATCTTTGCCATTCAATTTTCTTTTCTGGATTATTGTTAGTGATAGATTGATAAACATTGTTGTTTTTAATATAAGAATTGGTCTACACTCAAAAGAAACAATAGTGACATAATTAAACTATCAATTTTATTCTTTGAGCTTCTTTTTTTTTAATACATTGGATTTGTATTTTTTTTAACAAACAAAATTATTTTAAAAAAAATTAATTTTTATTTTTATTTTTTTATATTTGTAAATGAAAATCATTCTAGCACCAATGTCATCACTATTGTACATAATATTCAATAAAAATAAAAAAATGATGATTATAGAATATTAAATAAAATTTTATTTTCTCCTAAAATATAAATAAACTCTTTTAAATTGCTTGATTTTGTGTGCCACATTTTCCTTGTGCTTTGACAGATACAATGGATATCCTACCGCTTGATTTGCGCGCATATATTAGAATTATTAGGCACTATATTTAGTTAGGCACCTCTAGAAATTCAGGCTGATTTTAAGTAGAAATTATTCTGTGTGGAAGCCGAATGCCGTTCGGATACCAACAAAAATTAGCCACGTCAGTACCGTGGCTCGGTACTGCTTGGTATTGTTGAGTAATCGCAATTGGCCATAGTCAAGTGATGGTTGTCGAATGACCACAATCTAACAATGGTAGCTGGAGGACTGCAGTTAAGTGATGAGAGACAGATGATGGTATTCAAACAATAATAGTTAGACAATTATATATAGCTAGGTGAGAATTGTTGTAGGGTTGTAATCAAAAGACAATACTTGAAGTACCATAGTTAAGCAATATTGGTCGGAGAACTCTAGTTGGGCGGTAGTGTTCGAAGGACCTTAGCTAAGCGATGGTGTTCAGGGGATCAAAGTTGAGTGAAGGTAGTTGAAGGACCGTAAATAGGTAATGGTGGTCGAATGACTATTTTTTTTATTTAAAAAAACTATTGAATTTTTTGGAACTTTCCTTCTCCCTTCTTTAAGTATAAATACCTCCTAGAGGGAGGAAATTGGCTCCTCTCGAGAGGGAATAATTATTAGGTCTGGACACCTGACGTAGCTCTACATCCGGACACCAATAACATGTCGCCACGTGCTCTTACTCTTTACCGCGCGGCTTGACGACCCGGACCAAGACCGGATCCCGGTATTGCTATGTTCGGGTATTGCTAGGTATTGTTCGGTATTGCTATGTATTGTTTGACAATAACGAGAAATACCGCTCTATCAAGACCAATATCTAGCAATACCGAGCAATACCTAACAAAATCAGGGTATTGCTAGGTATTGCTCGGGTCTTGACAGATTGGTATTTCTCGTTATTGCCGAGGAATACCGAGCAATACCTAGCAATACCCCGATCTGCACAAATCAGCCAATACAAAGCAATATCGGGTCCGAGTTGTCGGGCCACGCGGTAAAGAGTAAGAGCATGTGGCAGCATGTTATTGGCGTCCGGATGTAGAGCTACGTCAGGTGTCCAGACCTAATAATTATTCCCTCTCGAGAGGCTCAAAATCTCTCTCTTATGAATAAAATTATATAAAATAAAAAAATAAAAAAATTCTAAGAAATAGATGCTCCTCCTCTATGAAGATGCTCAAATGGCACATTAAATTATGAGACTCTTCCCCCTCCCCGTGTCAATAAGCATCACCAGTGATGTCCGCCTACCGGTTGGCCAACCAAGCTGGCATGGCCTAGATTTCGGGGCCACACAGATCTATTCCAGCATTTTTGGGGTCCCTAAGATCCTTTGTCAACATTTTGTACTCAATTTTAATATTTTGGAAGCTTCACAAAGCTTTTATGATTAAATTCAAGTATATTTGAAAATTTTAGAGTAAAATTTGATTAATTTTTGCTCCAATGGCCGTATTGACTTTATGAAAAGCTGAATTTATAATTAACGATATTTTACTTTGTTTATGATTCCGATGAGATATCCATGTTGACGTCTAAGGAACAGTCACACCTCGTAATTTTCTTTAATTGCAATTTTGTGCCACAAAATTTTCAATTATTTATATATATTTTTGAATGACAATCTTTGACGACCAAAAATGTTCCAAAAAAATCGGGGGCAAATTGTACAACTCTAGAAAATTTAACTAGCATCATAAATTTTGAGCCATAATTGAATTAAAAACTTTCAGAATTAAATTCCAGACCATCTAAACTTTGAATTCAACAAGCATATAATCAAGTTGAACAAATCAACGAGACGAACCTATCACAACACTAATGATCTAATTTGACTCCAAATAAACCCAATCAAAGAACTTTGAGGATCTTTGAAAACTTTTGAATATTAATTGAATAATCAAACAATCTCCATTACTAATCAATCAAAATTTATTTATACTTATAAAAAAAATAAATTTAACAGCTATAAAAACTCATTCTAATTAAAATTATAACATAAATGCAATGGAATTTGTCATTTAATTTTATCTTTATACCCGCCATTTTATAGCCTTGGAACTCAACATCACAGCATTAATTATAATTTACAACATAAAATTATTTATAAAATAAATTGAATTATTTTCAATAATTTAATAATATATTAAACATGCATAAAAAATTAGATAAGAGTCGAACTTTAGCTGCAAAATTAGTGCTCAAACACACATTCCCCTATGCTAGCAATTTGGAGCATAAATTTTAAACTTTTTCCCGCTAAGGCTTCGTTTGGAATAGTTTTCTTCCCACTTTTTAAAACGGTTTTTTAGTGTAAAAATTTTTTAAGCCAAAAATTATTGTACTAAAAAACTGTTTTAGAAAGTTATCCCAAACGAAGCCTAACGTTTCATTTGGGATAGCGTTCTTGCTAATTTCTAAAACAAATTTTTAGTATAATAATATTTTTGACTAAAATTTTTTGTACTAAAAAATTGCTTTAAAAAGCAGTAAGAAAGCTGTCTCAAACAAAACCTAAGTCTATCTTCTACCATCACCACTAAGCTAGGATTAGTATAATCTGACAATTATATCAAACTTAAACATTAAGGCATCTTATCCTCTATCCCAATGAGATCAAATCAATGGAATCTGAATTCTAATGATTTACATATAGGATTACAGTACCATTCAAACAACAGAAAGAAATTGGGGATGTAGATGCTTAGGATCAGATCAAACTTTAATGAATGAGATTTAGTAGAATATCTGTTAATTCAGCTAGCTAGCTAGCGTTCAACCTGAAGGAAATGTATACAGCTAAAGTAGATAACCATAACATCACAACCCATCATATTGTTTAGTATGCTCAGCTTCCTAAGAGCTAAAAACAATATCCAGAACCATAATAAACGGTCGAATAAAAGTAAGAGACTGCAACAATTCAATTACTGACCAAATTATGCATCATCTGCATCGCTTCCTCCAACATGAGAATCTAGATTTGCTAAGTACTGGCTTCCATCAGGGCCTGCTACCATATACCTGTTCAGGGATGATTAGTTGCCTCAGAAATATTTAAAGATCTGGCTAACAATAAGAGATTTATCAGAAAAAAAGAATGCTTCCTATTGCTTTCTGAGCTCTCAATTGTTACCTTTCAAGGATAAACTTTCCTTCTTTGTACTTTTGGCTCTTCTCATGAGCAGCTTCCTGAAGAACAGGTGAAATTATAAGACCTATAAAATTGCTATAATGCATTCAAATGCATTGCTTACATATTTCCAACCAACAATGGAGCCACAACCAACACAGAAGATGTCAGAAACAGTATGCATGCCAGTCATCATCATTCGATCTTCCTTCAATCCCATTGTTACATTGACACTGTCAATCATCAGATCATGTACAAACTAAAATTAGATAAATTTAGACAAAATGTGTCTACAATAGGTCTCTATAGCCACTAGGAGTGTAAATGAGTCGAGTCGAGTCGAGTTTAGGCCCTTATCGAGCTCGACTCGTTAGTTGGAAAGCGAGCTCGAACTTGAGCTCATCTCACTGTAAACGAGCTCAAGCTGGCTCGCGGGCCATGGGCGGAAATTTTTAAATTTAGGCGGAATTTTAAAAAATTAGGCGGGATTTTTAAAACTTAAAGAGGGATTTTTAAAACTTAATCAAATTTGAGGGAAAAAAATGAAATGTTTAGCATTTAAATAAAATTTAGGTGATTTTTATTAACTTTTTATATATTTAAATTTAATAAATAAACTAAAATTATTTTTAAAATATTAATATTTATTCAAGCTAGCTTGCGAGATCACGAGCCGAGCCAGCTCAAGTACGAAGTCGAGCTCGTTTACTAAACGAGCTCGGCTTGTGAGCCCATAAATGAGTCGAGCTCGAGCCGGCTGGCTCACTTACACACGTAATAGGCTAATAGCCACCATGGATAGGTGTGTTATTAGCATGAAGAGCACATTTTAGATCATAAGAGGATTTCTTCCATCCACAAATGCCTGGAATTATTGAATGGTAAAAAGCAACGAGCTCTAGCAGAAACGGTTTACAGTGTAATAATAATGCATAAGAAGATTATGCAATGTCTATAACAGGAAAAACATCATAAGCTATTTGAAGTGTTACAAGAAACAAATCAGGAAATCTACGACATGATCATAAGCTAATCAACAAACTGCAAGTAAATTTAAGGAAGATGCAGCCTTTAGGGAATAACTAGAGAAAATGAATAAGCAAAAATGTATGGCTAGGATCAAGTAAATAAAAAATCCTCAAGTTTGCAAAAATAAAATATTGACTTTGCCTAATCACAGGAATAAAACATCATAAAGTTGGACTGATCTATATAAGAATAAATATAAAATTAATGAATCAATTTATGAATTTACAAAACTGGATTACTAAGGTAACACCTGTTGCTGGCCACACATTTTAATTGGGGAACACATCATTAACACCATCTTTAATCATTATGGGAGGATTGAATCAGCAGCTGTTGATAAACATTCCACGAATTACTGTATCATTATAACTTAATACAGATTGATAAAGTGCTAGAAATCATTGATTAATGAACCAATAAAAGAAAATGTCTCCTTTCTGATGCGTTTTTGTGTTTTTATGGTGGTTGGGAGGGAGATGCATTGATTAAATCGTAAAGTGATATTGCAAATTTTTTTTTTCAACTAGTGCTCCAGTTGTTCATATAATAGAAACATTGTAACAAAATCATCCAAGATTCAAGATCAACCTAAATAAATATAGATCCAAGCTGGTAGTTATTATATTTCCACATTCCAAGTTTTGTTTGTCGATTACTAAACACCCATTCTCTAAGTCACACAATGCCGTCCACTCCATAAAGTACAGAATTTTTAGTAATCAATCCTAAGTTTTTTCCCTTCCTAACCCAAGAATACCTTTTCTAATAGAACTCATAGCAAGACATCCAAACTTTTATACCTAGGGGAGATGGTATACTCTAAGTATTCTTTAGTATATTTTGTTCGATATTCATCTCAAAAGAAAATCTTCTCTTAAAACAGCTTAAGTTCCTCTAAGCAAAACCAAAGGGCATCATTCTTAGTATGAAATAATAGACCCCAAAAGTGGCAATCTCTTATGTAGAATAGGCTCAATATAGACCAATCACTAGATTCATAAGGACTAGTAGAAATTGACTCTATTATATTTTATTACATTTTGTTATTTTATTTAAGCTATTTTTTATTTAAATTCAAGAAGAATGTCCTTTGTAATGTAAAAATCTCAAATATAAAAAATGTAATATAAGCTAGAAATTTTATTTGATTGGAGTTCCCTGGAGTGTAATTTTAACCTTAGAGTCTAAAGGTTTTTATTTGAGTAGATTTAAAACCGAATACATGGAGTGTAATTTTAGAAGTAATAGATCTAGTGGGGGGTTTGTGACTTTGAGATATCAAGCATTAATAAGAGTACACGTTTTAAATATCTTGGGTCTATTGTTCATAGTAATGGTGAAATAGATGGGGATATTATTAATAGAATTCAAGTTGGATGGTTGACGTGGAGGAATGCATCGAGCTTGTTGTGTGATAGAAAAGTACCACACAAACTTGAGGGAAAATTCTATAAGATGGTGGTTAGACCTACAATGCTTTATGGCGCAGAATGTTGGTAATTAAAAGAGAAGCATAATATTAAGTTAAGTGTTGCAGAGATAAGGATGCTCAGGTGGATGAGTGGCTTTACTCTTAGAGACAGAATACGAAACGAGCATATACGTGAAAAGGTTCGAGTAGCTCTAGAGGCAGATAAGATTAGGAGTCACCTTAGATGGTTTGGTCACATAAAACGGCGGCCTTCCGATGACCCAGTTAGGAAAGTTGATGTATTAAATTTGACTTATGTTAAGAAAAGTAGAGGTAGACCTAAAAA
>NW_021318946.1:325533-343265 GCF_001605985.2 Dendrobium catenatum | reverse complement strand
TTCTTCTTGGCTTCTAATCTCTTCGTCTCTCCGCAAGTGCCACTCCACCTGTATCTTTCTTCCAAGTGCAGCAACTTTAGGGTGTCCTAGGTTTATGAGTCAAGGTTTGTAAGTCCTTGAAATTTTGTGTTTTGTAATTTCTTCTTTTTAGTTTTATTGTAAAAGTTTGTTCTTCCCCTTCTTCTTCGTCGTTTCGGTGATTATCTCCCGTGCGGGCGAGGGGTATAGGCATCCCTAGATTTCTTGCCCACACCAATTCTTCAATCCCCCCTCTTTAACCTTGCGTACATCCCCTCCGCAGCATCAATAAATCTCCTCTTCTTAAGCTCTTATTTGTCTTTGCCATCTGCATTCTTCCATTCCACTGTAATCTTCCATTGCACAAATTAAGCTAAAAAGAACCAACAATAATCTTCACTTATGTGCCCCCATTTGCTATCATTATGATGGAAAATAATAATGATAACACAATAATATTATAGGGTCAAATGATGCCAAATTACAAAATCTATATAACTTGACCAGTTATATAAAATAATCAAAGCATAAATAAGGATATAAATAGTTGATTAAAATAGATTTGATAAAACGGTGGGGGCCAATAGATAATATGTGAATATAGAATACTTTACAGGAATAAAAATTTATGAATAAACAATAATAGTGTTTTGTTGAACAATTTGAGCATTGGTAAAAAAGAATGGTCAAGATTTACCAATAGTTAAATATGCTTAGCAATGATAATATAACAGTCTTCGGCCTCGTTTGATTAGGCTTATTTTCTCAGTTTCCATTTGAATAAGTTATAATCAGTTCGTGATATCTGTTTGGAAGACAAATTTATCCGTAATTACTTTTTATAAAACCACGTATTTTGGGCGGTTATGAAATTTATTCAGCGACTGCTTCTTCGTTTAAAAAACACGGTTTCCCTACCCAAATGTCCGAATTAACCCTCCACCTTCTCCCGTCGACCCACGAAACCACAAAATACCTCCTTCTTAAGCGGATCGCGAGCCAAATAAACTGCTGTTATTTTTTTAGCTCCTTCGATCCGAACTCCCCCGATTCCTCTCCATTTCGGACGGAAGAGCTCATCATCTCGACGTTGATCTCTTCAGCCGTCCTGTTGTGATTTTTCTGGCTATTCGACTTCGCTCCTTTTGCGACATTCCCTTCGTGTCCGATCGGAAGTTACGACATTTTGATCGGAAGCAAGAACTCAGGAGCTCGCTAGCTGTTAAAAAATATAAAATTGCGCGAGCAAAAAGATTTTACTTTGGAGACGATTTCTTCGCAGAGAGCGAGATGAGTCTGACAGTGCTTGCAGCTATAAACCTTTCCGTCAAGATTGAAAGAGCCGAGCCATCTCAGTAAAAACGAAGCCTACGTTTCTTCCTTGCGTACTAAGCCCTACTGCCCCCTCAGTGCCCTCGCGTTTCTTAGATCATAGTTAACTGATGAAGTAGAAATCGCAGTAAAAAGTGGAAAGACGACGAGGTGGACGTCCGGAAGGAATATGCTTGAGATTAGAAATATTATATTCCAAACAAAATTTTAAAACGGAACATTATAAATATTAATTTATGAAATTCAAAAAAATCTTTTAAATTTATATATTATGCATAACTTGAGATATTCATAATTTTAATTTACCCGATAAAATTTAATAATATTATAATCAAAATACTCATACAATCAATATCTATTATATACATGAAGTTACATGATTAAAGTGCAGCAAATTATGAGAAGATACATTTTTAGTGGATTCGGGAGAGATAAAATCCTTAGAAATCAAAACTATCAAAAATAAGAGTAAAAGTACACTTACTTATAATGAGTATAACAACTTTTGTAACAAGAACAATGAATGTAAAAGCCCCGGAGAGCTTTCTCTCTCTTCTCTCTTCTCTCTCCTTTATAATTTCCTGGATTAGGAAGAGATAAAATCCTTAGAAATCAAAACTATCAAAAATAAGAGTAAAAGTAAAGTTACTTACAACAACTTTTGTAACAATAACAATGAATGTAAAAGCCCTCGAGAGCTTTCTCTCTCTTCTCTCTCCTTTATAATTTCCCTCTTCATTCTCTTCTTCTTCTCCTTCCTTTCCTTCTCGGCCAAGTAAAAAGAAAAAAGGGAGGGTGGTGGGTGGTAGGGTTATTTAATATAAAAAATATTAAAAAAATAATTTTTAGTGCCCAACACCACAACGCTTCTTGCTATTCCCATAGTTACTATAGAATAGAGTCTTCAATGCATCGACGACATTTTCTGATGCCGCAATGTAGCTTCCTGCTCAATCATAATTTTATATTTTCAAATAAATGCATTTTAAACTTTTCAGTTATTACAGGCAATCTAACAACTGTCACCCATCTAAGTCCCTCCAATAACTATTGTCTGCCCATGTCTCTTCAACAATCATCACCTCACTACCTTCATCAAACTGAAGTTGCCAACCTGTAGTCCTCAAACCAATATCGTCCAACTATCAGTTAACCAATGTTATATAACTACGATCATTTAGCCACCATCACCTGAATATGATCATGCAATCTCCATCGCCCTACTACTTTCTCTCGCCCACCGTTGCCCAACGTCAATTATCCAATCTCTATCACTTAATTTTAATCCTCCAACTACATTGGCACCCAATAGTGTAGATAAAATCATACTCTCATGGTACTTAAGAAAACATGCACAAATATTGCAGGAAGCACCCCAACTTAACCAGAAATTCCGGACCCTCCACATAAGAGTGCATGGGGTATTCAATATATTCTATAATAAAAAATTTCAAATATAAATCATAAATGTACTACATTTTCAACCTTTCATATTTTGGTAATTCATTGCCAAGTTGAAATAACTCGGCCAATATATCTTAGAATTCATAATCAAGCAAATTCATTTGGTTGGCATTTAAGAATTTGTTTGAAATAACTATAATTTTTTCTGAAATAATTATAATTTTTTATCCTAAACCCTAAACCCTAAACTACTTAAAAGGTGAAAGCTTCAATTCATTTCAGATGATTCATGATTTTCTATTTTTATCCTTAGGATTTTAAAATCTATTTTAACAATCATAATTTTATTTTCTCAAAAACAAATTTTCTATAACAACTTTTGAGGAAAAAATTGTACTTTTTTTTGGGGCATCCAAGAGATATTTTATTTTTTCTACTCATGCCGAAAGAAAATATTATTCTTGATACGGCATCACAAAATTAGCTTGATCGGGCACAAATCTCGAGGCAAAAGCTAGTTGGAAACTTCAAAAATTAATTCTGAGAACACCCGAATTCCGATTTCAGCGAGCTTACAGTCAAACTGAGCGTCTCGGAAATACGAATCCAACGACACCAAATTCGACCCAATCCGCTGATTGCGTGCCGAATTTTCGTACAATGCTAAGACGATAAACTTTATATTTCTCTACCGCCGCGAATACTCTTGGACGCAACAATCCTAAAGGAAATTAGTTCATGCTATATCATGTTTTTAATCTTTAAAATGGTTGAAATAGATGAGAGTTAGAAACTTTTTTTTTTTGGGACATTTAGGCCAATTAAGGCAAACTCACACACACAACGCATACAAAAAGACTCGAACCCAATACCTCTTAGTTAGAAGCCTAAGCTCTCAAGTCTCAACCAATAAGTCAAGATGAGCTGTGTGAGAAGTAGAAACTAACAAAGGTTCAACGATTGTGGCCAAAAGGCCAAGGTTTGTCAGTAGTCGTGTTTAGCTTAGCTCACAATTGGCTGCGCTGCTTAAATAAAATTTTTTAAGCAAAATTTCTTTACAATTTTTTTTTAAAAATTTCAAATAAATTTTATTTCAAATTTACAAAATAATAAAGCATTGGCTGCGCTGCTTAAATAAAAAAATATATTTATTTTATCTAAATAGGCAGGCAATCATGTGATTGATATTAAGTGATGTCGCACCGAGTCGACACGGTCAACGAGTCATGATTCGCTTCTCTCCTTTTACTTGGCCTACAATTTTCTCAGCCAACTGGCTCGCAAATACAGCAACGAGCAAAACAAAACTGGCAAAACCATTCCCCTGATGGCGCAACGAATCGGTCTGTAGAGTATTGGTCTCCGAGTCGACTCAGTGTTTTACTCACTCGTTCTGGACTTTAGTCTCGGTTTCTCTATCCTGAAACAGGGCATCAAAGGGTCTAAAACGTGCCGCGTGTGCGTATCATCGGTTAGGAGCTTCTGTTGCGTGGGTCCCATTCGAGTGTAACTGGCAGTAGCCAGTATTCGCGCCGTTTCGTGTTCCGTGGAGCAAAGCCTGGATGCAAATTGAAACAGCTGTACCGGCTCTGCCGGTTGCCCTAATGCCGGCAAGGTCGTACTGTTGCTATTGTTCTGTATCTTTCGATCACAGCATTACGCCCTCTTCCTCCTCCCGCACTCGTCTCCTCTCTCCCTCTTTTCTGTTAGTGCTCGGAGGTTAGTCAAGTGATTTTAGCTTCCTGCCTGCTTCCGAGGTTTGCGTTTCTCCTGCTTTTGGTGTTTTTTTCTCAAAAATGTTTTACTCCTGTTTTCTGGGAGATCTGGACATTGATGATTTTGGTTTTTTGGGGATTCAGGGGAAGGAATCAGTAGTTTTTTTTTTTTTTTAAATAATAATTTGGTAATCTTGGTTAGATGTGCTATTTACTTTTTCATCAGTTTTACCAACAAAAAAAAAAAAACTTTTTCTTCAGTTCTTGACTGCTTGTTTTCTCTTTATCTCTGCTTAGGTTATTTTTTGGAGTTGCTACACTCTTTTGAGGTTGAGCATCCTTTAAAATGTTGTACTCTTGTTCTTCGCGATATACTTTGGTCAAGGGTTATGATCGGGAATATTATTGTTTCTTCTAGATGAGATCGTATGTAAATGAGAGGGCTTTACCTATAAGTGGGATATATACTATGTCAACTCCTTGTTTCTGGAATTAACAAAATAGCATGTTATCTGGTATTGGTTTTTGATTCCGCAACTCTTAAAAAAAAAAAAAAAGAAGTTTTGACCTGTCAATTTGTTATTGTTATCAAATTTGATTAAGGTGCATGGTCCTTGGGGTGGAAGTATAAATTTCATGTTTTTCTCCATGGGCTATTGGCTTATGAGTTTACAGTCACTCTAGTTATATGAGCTGATGTTTTTTAGTTTTTTTTTGGATTGTTTACGGTCATATGTAGTCAAATTATGAAGTTACCTCCATTCAGAAGGACAGTCTGTTCTTATTTATTTATTTATTTATTGGATTGCCCGAATCATGACTTGGAGAAAAACTTATGTAACCAATGGGCATGAATCATTTGAAGTCTGTTCTTATTTATTGTGCTGGGTTTTTTGTGTTTGCTTCTTCAGTACACTCTTATGGTACCCAGTTTATAGGAGCCATAATTCTTGCACATGCATCATGCATGCCTTTCTGATCACTTTTTTCAATTTTCTCCTTTATTTTGGAACTTACTTAGTTTTTACCTTTCTATGACATCTCAGCCAAATAATTTCCTCTGAACCTCTTGATGGTAGGCATACTAATAGTTTTTCTACCATGGCAGGAATTTTTCCATCCCTAGAATGAAGGGAGGGAAGGGGAAGGCTTCAACCAAGAAAGAGACTCCAGAAGCACTAAAGCCAGCTGATGACAAGTTATCTTTTGTTTACTTAAACAATTCTTTCTATTTTCCTTTAGTGGTTGACTTATTGGTAATATTTATTCACGGCATATTCTAGAATTAGTTAACTGATGAATCAATTTGTATGCATTCGGATTGGTGAATGCTATCATTTGGTTCTGCTTCCATTAGCTACTGCCATCTTGCAATCCACGACATACTATTTTGATCACTGATCTATTAGATTGTTGTTACTAAAGAGGTATTTGACAAAAATGATTAAATTAACTTAGCATCCTGTGAAATATTTAGGCAATTATTTTATGTATTGTTTTATATAGGTTGTTTTTGATCTTTTGGAACCACTGCATTCATGGGATTTTCAGTATCACATGGATGATAATTTTGGTACTGGTATATGTGTAGTAGTCTACCAAGCGAAGCTGTGAATTTAAGGTCATGTAAGGTCTAATATAACTAGTAAATGACAGATGATATTTTTGGATACATCCCTATTGCTGTTATCACAGTGTTTTATTAATGCTATTTAATGTTGTGAAAAAAGAAAAAGAAATGATATTCTATTGGGAAAGCATATTTCTTATGATTAATTTTTCCAAATACTTCAAGTCATTTATTTTTATACCCTTTTATTTATTTCAGAAGAGTTGGGAAACGCAAAGCTGCTGTGAAGGCTGATAAGACTAGCAAAAGTAAGGGCAAAAAGGATACGAAGGCAAAGAAGGACCCTAACAAGCCAAAAAGGCCTCCTAGCGCTTTCTTTGTTTTCCTGTAAGCAAATTCATCGATGCTTTTCATATTTATTTGTGGTTATTACCTCTCAGGCATGATTGGTTTTATAAATTTAAGAATGTGATGGTGGATTTGCATTACAAAACTGCAGTGAAGAGTTCAGGGAGATTTACAAGCGAGAGCATCCAAATGTGAAAGCTGTGTCAGTTGTAAGAAGGGATCCACGCTAAATCCCATCTTTGATAAATCTTTTAATTTGCATCCACTTTATAATGACTAATTTTTTCTTCGATATAACTTGATATAACTTTGTCTTTTAATCTGAAGGTTGGTAAGGCTGGAGGCGAGAAATGGAAATCACTGACTCGTGCTGTATGTATATTATGTTCTTAAATAACTTGGAATACTGCTATATGCTACCTGCTACAAAGTTCATGATTTGCTGACTAAGGCTTTGTTTGTGATGGCTTTCTTACTGCTTCTTAAAGTAGCTTTCAAGTACAAAAATTAAAAAAAATTTGAACTTAGAAAATTGTTTTAAGAAGCCGTAAGAAAAAATTTGTACTAAAAGTTGTTTTAAGAAACAGTAAGAAAGCCATCCCAAATGAAACCTAACTTAAGATTTGTTTCTTTAGAAATCCAAGCCCTGTGGTTTTTTAGTCCTTGTGTTTTTTTTATTCTACTCATAGTTACACTTCACTAGATATACTATTGTTTTTATGTTTTTATGCATCTTACAAATTATAATATTCATTTGTTTCAATGTCATAGCAGTACATAACCATTGATTTTTGACAGAATATTTTGTCTCGTAATGTTTTGCTTTTACTCTTTCCTTACTTTTGAGGACAGAGAAAAAATTCCCACTAACTTTTTAGGATGCTCCATTTTGTTTTAATCTTGACCTGCTGCTTGTGATTTGCTCAGGAAAAGGCTCCCTATGAAGCTAAAGCTGCAAAAAGGAAGAACGAATATGAAAAGCTGATATCAGCTTACAATAAGAAGCAGGTGATTGATGATTTGATAAGTTTCATTTCATGCTATCTGGAAGTTATTCTTCTTTACTTCATTTATTGGTTTTCATTCCTTTTTATTTTAATTGTAGGAAAGCAATGTTGATGATGGTGATGAGGAGTCTGATAGGTCAAAGTCTGAAGTTAATGATGAAGATGAGGAGGAAAGTGGAGAGGTTAGGCTTTGTGTTCCAATATTTATATTATGATGACCCGGTTAAGAAAATAGAGGTATTAGATTTGACTTATGTTAAGAAAGATAGAAGTAAACCTAAAAAGACTTGGTTAAAAATATTAGAAATGATCTTTCTTTATTGGATTTAAACGAGAATTTGACTTTTAACAGGTCACAATGGAGAAAAAGGATTCATATAGCCGACCCCACATAGGGACAATGGCTTAATGTTGTTGTTGTTGTTGATAATGAATATTTTTTGGAAGTTTATTTTGGAAGAATTTGGGGACATCTTTATATATCATTAGATATGCAAATGCCGGTTGATTCACTGGATCAGTAGTTTGCTGTTTGAATATGAGTTTTAATATCTTTTAGTGAGGAAGACATGAGCATGCTAAGCATTGATGGAGGCAGTGTTTTTTATTAATTAATTGGTTTATATATATATTCTATACAATTGTGCTTAAATTATTGCAGGGATATTAAGAGCCTAACCTTTTCATCGTGAGATTATTTTCTTTGCTTTTACCTTCAAAGGAGTACAAATTATATGTTTAAGTAACTTTAATATTTCTGTTGTTTGGTATTTGTAGGATGAAGATGATGAGGATGACAATGAGGATGAGGACTAAAGCTTATAACTTTAAGTTTAGGGTCGGTTATTTGAATCCTGCATTGAAACTGCTTTCTGTATGGCCATGCTAGAGGCATTAAGTAATTGTCTTTTGATATGTTTAATGTTGCAACCTTTATGTCTGTTACTACTTTGATCCTAAGTATTAATATATTTGTTGGCCAAGTGCTTTCTGTAGCATATCTAATTGTGTGTTCGGCTTAAGATTTTCTTATCAGCTCACTTTTCTGTTCAGCTTTGGGCATACAAATTTCTATTTGCTTGCGCATGCAACACCATATCACAGTTTTTTCAGCCTGTTGAATATATTTTTTTTATTTGCAACAAATTTGTATGCGTTATCATATCTCTTTCTTGCAAGAACCGGCGTTAAATGTTTTAGAAATACAACATTTTTTTTTGCAACATTTAGGGCGGATTCACACACATGATATACACAAGACTTGAATTCAAGACCTTTTAGTTGGTAGCCTAGTTCTCAACCAACATATCAAGACGAGTTGTGTTAAATACAACATTGTTCTTGCAATTTAAAATTTGTTTTTATATTATTTAAATATTTTTTGTTATTAAAAGTTTGTTCAGGTTGTAAAGTTAGATTGTTTATATTGCAAAGATTGTAAAGTTATTCAGAGTAAAAATTTATGTACATAATATTAATTATTAATTTTGGACTTTAAGATAAATGATATAAAATAAAAAATAAATTAAAATAATATTTTAGGATTATATGGGGACATTTAAAGAATATTAACAAAATATTTTTTAGAGTAATATTTTAGATATTACGAGTTTGTATGTGCATGAGATTGATAATGTTATGTGGAAAAAGTGACTAATGGTATTAAGAATATTGTAAAAAGAAGTGTTTGGAGTATCAAAGGAAAAAAAGCTCATAATAGTAAAAATAGTTGTGGTGGAATCGAAATGTGTAAGAAATAAATTGTTATAAAAATTGGTTTAATTATAAAAATTATGATGTAGTGGGATAAATGCTTGATGTTGTTGTTGTATTTTAGATATTAGGAGTTTGTATGTGCATGAGATTGATAATGTTATGTGGGAAAAAAGTGACTAGTGGTATTAAGAATATTGTAAAAAGATGTGTTTGGAGTATCAAAAGAAAAAAGCTCATAATAGTAAAAATAGTTGTGGTGGAATCGAAATGTGTAAGAAATGATTAACAATAAGAAGAATTGTTATAAAAATTGGTTTAATTATAAAAATTATGATAATTGAGAAAAAAATTAAAGATGTTCTAAAGAATCTAAGAAAATAATATGCGATGCAAAGATTGTATCCTTTAGTGATTTATATAATTTATTAGATACTAAGAAGGGAGAAAGATATATGTATAAGCTAGCCAAACAAAGAAATATGAGTAGTAAGGATTTAGTTCATATGAAGTGTAATAAGGATGAAGATCAAAAAATATTTTTCTTAAAAGATGATATTCAATAAAGGTGGATGAGATATTTTGCTAAATTTTTTAAAGAAGATTGTGAAAATAAGATTGACTGTAGTAACCTTAGCACCCCAAATGGAAATACAGATTTATGTTTTTATCGGCATAATAGTAAAACCGAAGTTATAGAGGCTTTAAAGAAAATGAAGGTTGGAAAAGTTGTTGGACTTGTTGATATTCCAATAGAGGTGTGGGAATGCTTAGGATATGAAGGAATTTTTTGACTTACTAAACTTTTTTAATACTATTTTGAAGATTAAAAAGATGGCAGATGAGTGGAGAATGTGTGTTAATTCCTATTTTTAAGAATAAAGATGATACACAAGATTGTGTGAATTATAGAGAAATTAAATTAATGTGTCATATTTTAAAATTATGGGAGCAAGTTATGGAGCATAAGTTGCAACATGATACTAATGTTTCTCAAAATCAATTTGGATTCATGCCTGGTAGGTCAATTATGGAAGCCATACATTTATTAAAATGTTTGATGGAGAAATATAAAGAAAATAAGGATGATATACAAATTATATTTATTGATTTAGAAAAAGCATATGATAAAATTCCAAGAGAAGTGCTATGGAGTGTTCTTGAAAAGAAAGGAGTTAATAACATTTATATTCAAATCATTAAAGTTGTGTTTGCAAGAGCTACTATTTGTGTTCAAAACAAGGTGTTTTGACCAAGTATTTCCCTATTTCGGTTGGGTTACATCAAGGATCAGCCTTAAGCCCATATATTTTCGCTTTAGTCATGGATGTTCTAACTAGACATTTGCAAGAGAATGTACCTTGGTGTATGCTTTTTGCCGATGATATTTTTCTTATTGATAAGACTAGAGAGGGAGTTGAGGGTAAACTTGAATTATGTAGGCAACCTTAGTGTCTAAAGGTTTTTGCTTGAGTGGATCTAAAATGAAATATATGAAGCATAATTTTAGTAGTAATAGACCTAATGAGGGGATTGTGACTTTGGGCGATCAAGTCATTAATAAGAGTACACACTTTAGATATTTTAGATCTATTGTATAGAGAGATGGTGAAATAGATGGAGATATTATCAGTAAAATTAAAGTTGGATGGTTGAAGTGGAGGAATGCATCGGGCTTGTTGTGTGATAGAAAAGTCCCCTCAAACTTAAGGGAAAATTCTATAAGATGGTGGTGAGGCCTGCAATGCTTTATGGTGTCTAATGTTGGCCATTAAAAGTGAAGCATAATATAATACTAAGTTAAGTGTGATAGAGATGAGGATGCGTAGGTGGATGAGTGGCTTTACCCTTAGTGATATGATACAAAATAAGCATATACGTGAAAAGGTTGCAGTAGCTCTAATAGAAGATAATACTAGAAAGAGTTGCCTTACATGGTTTGGTCACATAAAACGGGGACCTTCCGATGACACGGTTAGGAAAATAGAGGTATTAGATTTGACTTATGTTAAGAAAGGTAGAGGCAGACCTAAAAAGACTTGGTTAAAAAATATTAAAAATTATCTCACTTTATTAGACTTAAACGAAAATTTGACTTTTAATAGAGCACAATGGAGAAAAAAAGATTTATGTAGCTGATCCCACATAGCGGGATAAAGACTTGATGATGTTGTTGTTGTATTAAAAGTTTGCACATATTTTATTATCTTAAAAGAAAATCAACAAATAATACGGCATGAAGGGTTTATTATTATTTATTTTAACAATAATAATTTGATGCCATGTAGCATAAATTTGATCTCCCTCATTTAATTTAATTTATATTTGAGAAACATTACTTTTTTCTTATGAAATTATAATTTCTTATACGATGCTTAGTTGATTAGTCGCTAAGATTAGGAAGCTAGTTATTAATTATCTATACAAGATTTTTTATGAAAGCAAAGCCAATTTTAATTAATTATGTCACTATAATTAGAACGCTGCAGATAGATTGAAAATAATAGCGAAAAAATCGATAGCAAAACAAAGTTTTTATGAAAACTAGAAAGACTTTATTACATGATTCTTACATTTTCATATATAGTGAAAATATGTTAAGCCCAAAACTTTTTTATTGGAACGAAAATTAAAATCAAAGCTAATAGTCTCCTATTACTGATTAGTACTGCACACACTAATCGGGCAAGTAGACCACACAGTGTGGCCATTACTGAGGTCTCTAATCCCAATGTAGCAGTCTCCATTAGGGGTGCAATCGAGTCAAGCCGGCTCGCGAGCCGGCTCGGCCCCGGATTCTCGTCAAGCATGGAGAAAGGTTTTCGCAAGCAATGGAACAGCTAAACGGAGCTGTATGCTCCCTGGGTTTGTCTATTGATAAAGTTTTTGTAAAAGTAAAACTGAGTACATTTTCCTATACCCTTTCTCCTATATGTAATATCTTTTGCTAAAAGAAAATACTATAAAAGAAATTGCAGAAAGCAAAACAAACTATTGCAGCAGATAACTAAAATGGTAAATGGGGTAGTGGAAGGCATATCTGGTTGTTAGGCCGGTATGCCGTTCCGCAGGTACAATATGAGATGGGTTGCATCAGTCCTCCCCCAGTTCCGAAGAGCTCGACTCCGACGAGCTAGTAGCGATAGCGCCATCGTCAGGAGGGTTATAGGCCCAGATATCAGAAACATTGAAGGTCGGAGAGGTGTTGCAATTTTCAGGCAGAGCAACTGAATAAGCATTGTCATTGATCTTTGCGGTAATGGGAATGGGGCCGATCTTGCGGCGAGATAATTTGGAGTAGGTGCCTGGTGGAAAACGTTCTCGACGCATCCTGACCATAACAAGATCACCCACCTTAAACAATCGTTGGCGTCGGTGCTTATCAACGGCTGATTTATACCGCAGATTGGACTGAGTTATTTGACGCCGCACCTCCTCTAACATATCTGCATACTGTTCCGTGAATGTAGTGGCAGCATTGGATTTACACTTGGGTAATATAGCTAAGTCAAGAGCTGTATTGGGCGGCTTGGTGTAAACTATGCTGAAGGGTGTCTTCCCCGTGGTTATGTTAGTCATAGAGTTATAAGCAAACTCTGCTTTACTCAAAACCTCTTCCCATCGTCGCGGATGTTTTTGGACCAAGCATCGGAGCATATTGCCCAGTGTCCGATTGACAACTTCAGTCTGACCATCGGATTGAGGGTGATACGCCGAGCTAAGACGTATTTCTGTGCCAAGCCTTTTCCACATTTCTCTCCAAAAGTGGCTTATAAATTTAACGTCACGATCCGACGTCAAACTGCGTGGAACTCCATGTAGACGAACCACCTCCTAAAAGAAAATATTAGCAACGACGAGTGCGTTGGAAGTCTTTTTACAAGAGAGAAAATGAGCCATTTTTGAAAATCTGTCTACCACAACCATAATAGAATCATTACCTTTCTTTGTTCTCGGCAATCCCAAAACAAAATCCAGACTAAGATCTAACCAAATCGAGTCCGGAACGGGCAATGGCGTGTAAAGGCCTGTATTTTGTGCAGTTCCTTTGTAAACTTGACAAACCGTGCAGCTCTCGATTACTCGAGCTACGTCGCGATGAAGTCGAGGCCAAAAGAATCAGGATTGTAATTGTCGTAGCGTGTTGTCCCTGCCTGCGTGAGCTGCCATCGCGCCACCATGAGCTTCCTGAATGAGATATTGCCGCCAAGATGAAACTGGAATGCATAAAAGATTTTTCTTAAACAGATATCCATGCCGAATGGAGTAGTCGTCGACGGGAGCCTGGTCTTTGCATTGATCTCATACTGTGCCAAAATCTGGATCGGTGCTATATAGATCTTTGAGACATTCCAATGCTGTAATTTCTGTCTGTAGAGTGACTAACAGGTTCCGTTTTCTGCTCAATGCGTCAGCCACCTTATTTTCAGATCCCGGTTTGTGTTTAATGGTAAATGAAAACTTTTGTAAGAACATTAGCCATCTCGCGTGCATACGGTTAATTGACTTTTGGCTATTAATGTATTGTAGAGCCTTGTTATCACTACAGAGAATAAATTCCTGGTGAAGTAAATACTGCTCCCACTGTTTCAAGGCTCGTATAACCGCGTATAGTTCTTGTTCATATGCAGCCCATTTTTGCCTGGAGTCACATAGTTTTTCGCTGAAGAAAGCTATCGGTTTCCCTTCTTGTGATAATACGGCTCCGACACCGATCGCCGAAGCATCGGTGTCCACAGTAAATAACTTACCAAAATCTGGTAAGGCGAGGATGGGAGCTGAACTGAGAAGATTTTTGATGGCACTAAAACTCTCTTGCTGTTCATCTCCCCATTTGAATACTTTAGCTTTCAAACATTCAGTTATGGGAGCCATGACAAGGCTAAAATTTCTGATAAACTTGCGATAAAAGTTAGCTAGGCCATGGAAGCTGCGAACTTCAAAGAAGGATTGTGGAGTAGGCCATTCGGTGATCGCCTTTACCTTTTTAACATCCATTTGTATACCTTCGGCAGATATCACAAACCCGAGAAAATGCACTGTTGGAACACCCCACTCACATTTGAGAGTGTTTATAATGAGTTTTTGATCCTATAAAGTTCCGAATAAGATGGCCAAATGCTCCAAATGTTGTTGCCAGTTGTTGCTGTACACTAAAATATCGTCAAAGTAGACGATACAAAACTTGCCCAAAAACGGTTTCAACACCTCATTCATCATTCGCAAGAAGGTAGAGGGCGCATTACACAAGCCAAATGACATTACTTTCCACTCAAACAATCCATGTGGAGTTTTAAAAGCCGTCTTCCATTCATCTCCGGGACGAATATGGATTTGATGGTATCCTCTGCGTAGATCTATCTTGGAAAAAATGGAAGCCCGGACAAGTGATCAAGTAATTCATCCACACGAGGAACAGGGAAACGATATTTAATTGTTATTTTATTGATGGCCCTGCTGTCGATGCACATGCGCCAACTGCCGTCTTTTTTTGGGACCAGTAGTGCGGGAACTGCGCAAGGGCTCACACTAGCTTGAATCAGTTGTTTATCTAATAATTTATCCATCAGTTCATGTAAAATCTGCTGTTCCTTAGGATTGAGGCGGTAATGTGGTAAATTTGGCAGACTAGACCCCGGCACAAGATCAATTCGGTGTTGAATAGTACGTAGTGGTGGGAGCTCAGACGGCAAATCTTCTGGCGTTATACTGGAGTACTGTTGTAATAGTTTTTCGATTTCTTTTGGGCATTGACGAACATCATGAGGAAGTGGCTTCTCTGTAATCAGCAAGGCATAAATCGGGGCAGGGTCTTTCCAGCATTGTACCAAGGCGGATCCAGATACAATATGAAGTGCGTTTTGGCTTGACGTTCCAGCGTGACTGTCGACTTGGTTGGGTAACAACCTCAATTTTCTTCCTTTATACTCCAGGGCGTATACATTAGCGCGACAGTCATACATAGCCCCCGCATCGAATTGCCATGGCCTCCCTAAAATAAGGTGGCAGACGTCCATTTCGACGACGTCACAAACTACTTCGCAAACATAGTTTCTCCCTATCGAGAAAGTTAGCCTGCAAGAATCAGTCACCGCTATTTCAACTCCCCTCTTGACCCAACTTATTTTGTAAGTGTTGGTCCTCTTGGTTGTTTTCAGCTGCAAACTTTGTACTTTTGATTTGGATACGACATTCTCTGTGCATCCGCTATCGACAAGGAGGTCGCACACCTTTCCCAGGATGGTACATCTAGTCCGAAAAAGTGCGTGTCTCTGGGATTTCAAGTTACTCCGAGGGGCTAGTAGTAATCTCTCGAGCATTGTAATCACTGGCTCGCCATCATCATCATAGACATCCTCAGTCCCTTCCTCGCAATCGGATTCAACCTCGGCAGATCGGTCTTCATCTCCTGGCTCCGCAAAGTGTGCTTGTTGCCGTTGGGGACATTCGTTGGATTTATGACCTGGTTGAAAACAACGGAAACACTTGATAGTGGATGGTTTAGCATAAGGATTATCCTTACCTGAAATTCTTGGTTTCAGCTGTGTCTTGTGTTCCGGTACTTCATTCGGTGGAGGGGTGGAATTGTTAGTTGTAACACGTGACTGAGCTGATTTTCCCAGGGGGGCGGCCCTTTGTTATGACTAGACCCTTGTTCTTGCCAATACTTACGGCTGTGAGTTATTCTAGATTGTCGGCTGTGTTGTAGCTCCGCCTTCATAGCAAAGTTCACGGCCTGGGCTAGTGACCAAACAGAATTCAGCTCTAATTTATCCTGGATGCTCTCCTTAAGGCCACCGATGTAGCGTGCCACTAGCTGATTTGCCTACTCATTAAGTTGTTTCTGGCACTTAACCTATTGAACTCCTCTGTATATTCACTTACGGATCGGGATCCTTGAACACAGTGTTGATAGCGGATGTAGAGGATTTGTTCAAAATCTGTAGGCAAGAATTGGGTACATAATAACTGTTTCATACGATTCCAATTGCAAACCGGGCCTTTCCCTTCACGTTGTCGCTGCTGCAACGTCTGTGCCCACCAAGCGCTGGCTCCCCCTTTCAATCTACAAGCGACATATTTCACTTGTTTGCTGGATTCAATTTCCATGTAATCAAAAAAGTTCTCGACGGATTTTTCCCAATCAAGATAGTCTTCGATGTGTAAATGTCCGTAAAAAAAGGGAATGTCTAATTTCACCTTGAATTCGTTTTGACGGTAAGTAGCCATCGGCCGGTTGCGCCTCCAGTTCGCGGGATAATAGGTATTGTCAATTTCTTCTTCCCCTGAATCCGCAGCCGCAGCCGCCGCGTCTCTGTAAGATTGTATCTCATCCTCTGAATCAGAGATTTCTTGTAACAGTGGTTGATGTCGCCAATGTCTGGCTGCAATCATTCCTCGTCTCCCGCCGGGCCTTAGTGGTGCCGTTTGTGGTAGCTCTTCACGCGGATTCCGCTGATGGTATGGTCTCGCCTTGATGAGATTGAACTTGCGGCGCATTTCGATCGTCAGTCGCTGCACTTCGGTGGCGAGCTCGTCGATTCGACGATTGACGTTCTCCTGGTTTGCCCACAGTGAATCGAGACTCCGCGATTCTTCGGATACAGGTGCCTTTCCGCGATCCGCCATCTCCACGTTCGCTCTCCGTAGCTCTGATACCAAACTATGATGTCGCCCCGGATTCTCGTCAAGCCTGGAGAAAGGTTTTCGCAAGCAATGGAACAGCTAAACAGAGCTGTATGCTCCCTGGGTTTGTCTATTGATAAAGTTTTTGTAAAAGTAAAACTGAGTACATTTTCCTATACCCTTTCTCCTATATGTAATATCTTTTGCTAAAAGAAAATACTATAAAAGAAATTGCAGAAAGCAAAACAAACTATTGCAGCAGATAACTAAAATGGTAAATGGGGTAGTGGAAGGCGTATCTGGTTGTTAGGCCGGTATGCCGTTCCGCAGGTACAATATGAGATGGGCTGCATCAGAGCAGTATAAGTATAGTAAAAGCGCAATGGTGAACAATAACTAATATTTTTATTGTTCACAGTCACAAAACCGAATAATTCTCTACGTTCATACTCTGCACGTAATAATCTCTCCAAGAAGAGCAGTCGTATTTAAAAGTCTATAAGGACAAAGCCATTAAATTAGGAAAAACAAATAAATAGCTGTAGAGGAGAGGAATCCAAGGCAAACCTATTATTATATATCACAATCATTCTCTTCAAAAGAATTTAAAAAAAAAAAGAAAAATTTTCATTCATGAACATTCCTTCTCTCATCCATAAGTTAATATAAAGTGTATTAGGACCGTAAGTGTATTAGATCTGACCTATGTTAAGAAATGTGGAGATAGACATAAAAAGTTAATCTCTATCTAATTTTAATTTATTGGTTTTGTTTGAGACAATTTTCTTACTGTTTGTTTTTTATATCATAATTATAATTTTTATTTGACAATTTTTTTTTTACTATTTTCAATAAATTTTTGTGCTAGGAAGTTAACTTTTCTATAATAATTTAACCATCAACTTTATAAAAAGTTGAAGCAGTCCCAAACGGACCGTCAATCTTATTTAAGAACTCTGTGGGAGCCTTAAATGATAGGCAAGGTGAGAAATTTTGAAA
>NW_021318946.1:323595-325433 GCF_001605985.2 Dendrobium catenatum | reverse complement strand
TTTTAGAATCGGTCTTGGGAATGTATATGTAAGAAAAAAATATTGATTAAAATTCTAAAATATCTATAATTATTTATAAAATAATAATATAAATAAATAATTGAGCCATTTTTATTAATAATTTGATTTATTTTATTTGTATTAAAAGAAGAAAAAGACTTAATTTATTAGTGCCCAGAATTTTTGTGATGCTGCAAGTATTGTATTTTTGTTGCAAGTATTGTATTTTTGTTGCATTATAATTTATTAGTGCCCAGAATTTATATAGAACAAAATTTTTGATTAAAACAATTTTTATAATAAAAAACTGTTTTTGAAACCAGTAAGATAATGACTCTTTGGGACGGCTTTCTTCTTATTTTCTAAAGCAGTTTTTTAGTACAAAAATTTCTTAAATTTGAAATTTTTGTAATAAAACCCGTTTTAAAAAGCAGTATGAAAGTTATCCCAAACGAAGCCTTAGAAAACAATGGATTCAATAATGTGATTAAACTTTTGATAAAAAAAATTAAAAGGGGTGAGATAAATTTTGAAATGAGCATAATATAATTTTTAGTTAGTTTTAAATTTAGTGTATCTCAAAATAAATTAAAATTTTTTTATATTCTGAACTGAAACTTTTCACATGATGTTACGATACATGTAATTGTAAGCTAAAATTATACAGAGATTACTATGTTTCAAGAAAGTTATTAAAGATTGTTGCGTCCTGGAGTATTCGCGGCGGTAGAGAAATATATAGTTTAACGTCTTAGCATTGTACGAAAATCCTGCACACACAGATAAAAAGAGAGGGTATAGTGTTCATAAGAGACACCAGAATTTTTAGGTGGAAATCCCTGAAAAGAGGGAAAGGCCTTGGGGCCTGACCCAATTTGAATGAATCCACTAGTATTTGCAGTCGATTACAAATGAGGCCCTTCTTAGAGAGAAGGCCTTGGCTTGATGTTACAAATGTACATCATATAGAGCGTATTACATGGTGGGAGTTACAATAATCAACATAGACATGTTTGTTTGGTTGGAAGGGCCATTGTCGGCAAGAGATAGAGGTCATAAAGACATTTGTCTGGCGATGTAGGTCGGAAGGACCGTGGTCGGCAGGAGACCAGAGGCCAGAAAGACTGTTGTCTGTTGATGGAGGTCGAAAGGACAATAGTAGGCGACGGAGGTCAGAAGGACCGTAGTCGGTAGGAGATCGGGGTCAAAGAGGCTGTTGTCTGGAGATGGAGGTCAGATGGACCATAGTAGGCGACAAAGGTCAGAAGGACCGTAGTTAGTAGTAGACCGGGGTCAGAAATAATGTAGTAGAAGGGCGGTACTTCAGTAGAAGTCCGGGTGTCAGGTGATGACCGAGTGGAGCTCAGGGCCTCAAGTGGTAGTCTAGCGGAAGTCCAGACCTCAGGTAGTGGCCTAGTGGAGCACATGGCCTTAAGTGGTGGTCTGGAAGAAGTCTGGGCCTTAGGTGATGGTACAGCTGAGCAACGGCGTCAGGCGGTGGTTCGGCGGAGGTGAGGACCTCAAGTGGTGGTACGACGGAGGTGATGGCCTCCAATGGTGATCCGAGGGAGCAACGTTGTCAGGAGGTGGTCCGGCGGAGGCGAGGACCTCAAGTGGTGGTCCGGGGAGCAACGACGTTAGGCGGTGGTCCGGCGGAGGTGAGGGCCTCAAGTGGTGGTCCGGCGGAGTGCAGGGCATCAGGTGGTGGTCCAGCGGAGCACAGAGCGTCAGGTGGTGGTTCGACGGAAGTCCGGCAGTGGTGGACCAGCGGTGGTTCGACAGAACTCTGGCGGTGGTCCAGCGAAACTCCGGCGGTGGTCGAGGAGGCAAGGAAGCAA
>NW_021318946.1:315902-323518 GCF_001605985.2 Dendrobium catenatum | reverse complement strand
TGAAATCGGAGTTAAGATAGTCTCCGAATTAATTTTTGAAGTTTCCAACTTGATTTTGTTTCGAGATTCGTTCCCAATCAAGATAATTTTTTGATGACATATCAAAGATATTGATGTTTTAGTGGAACCAAGGCAATGAGATCACAACCCATTTGCTAATTTATAAAATACATGTTAAATATAATCATTGAGACGTCATAAAAAAAGCCACGAATCTTGATGCAAAATCAAGTTGGAAATTTCCGAAATTAAAATTGGGACAATCCGAACTCCAATTTCAGCAAACTTATAGTCAAACTGAACGTCTCGGAAATTCAAACCAAATTCTACTCAATCCGAGCCCAAATGAGTCCAAATCGAGGACTCGAAGCACTGTTGTAAGGTTCGAATCACAATTTGGATTACCAAACGATTTTCAAACATAACTTGCTTGTAGCTGAATCGAGCGGCTCGACGAGACGAATCCAACGAGCCCAATATCTCCGAATTCCGACATCGTTATGACGACAACTTTAATTTAAAATTTAGAAAATTATAATAATGTGTCACACTCATAAAAATATTTATTAAATATGTTAATTTTATCTTGACAACATAAAGAGTTGTTTAGGCAATCTTTTGAACAAGTTTGTCATTAAGCTATTAAAAGCAATTATGAATTCCAAAATGAAAGGGAATATCTAAGTTGGAGAACATGTTCTCAAAATGATAAATTATATTTATAAAGTTGAGATTAATGGATCAATCATTGATGAGGGAAGTCAAGTAAAAATAATTTTAGAAACTCTATCCTCACGATTTCTACAATCCAATAATAATTATTTTATGAACCATATGAATTATAATCTTATTAAACTGCTAAATGAGCCAGAGTCACATATTACTAAAGTTATAAGAATAATAAAATAAAGTAGAAAGATAGAAATATAAAATTTTTAAAAGGAATCAAATGCAACAATAACAATAAAAGCAATATAAAAAACAAAAAAACTTTTAAAAGAAATCCAAATAAAAATATTTTTATTGTGGGATCAAAGGGCGTTGAAAACGCAATTGCAAAAAGTATCTTGTGAGGCTAAAAGAGAAGAAGAAGGAAAAGAAATGTAAAATTGATTTAATAGTTCTTGAAACATGTTTAGTTGAAAATGATATGTCATCCTGTATAGTTGATTCAGGTGCAACTGATTATATCTGTTTCTTCATTGCAGATGTTTAGTTCTTGGAGGAGGTTTGCTAATGACGAACATATTATGAGAGTGGGGACATGAAGCATAATATCATCTCAAGCAGTGGGAGCCGTTAGGCGTTAATTTGAAAATAAACATCTAGTATTGAATAATGTTTATTTTATTCCAAGGTTTTTCAGAAATATTAAATTTATTTCAAAATTACTTGGACAATATTTTGGACTATCTTTTTTATAATAATGAGATTATTTTTTTTAAAAATGGTTTGAATATTTATTCTAAAATAATGGAAAATGGAATTTTTATGTTAAAGCTCACCGAAAATACATTGCTTAATACTGAAATGTTCAAAATTAAAAACCTAAAAAAGGGTAAAATATTTCATATGAAGATAACACATGCATATATGTGGCATCTTAGACTTGATCATATCAACTTAAATATGATTGAAAAACTAGTAAAGAATGATCATTTAAGAAAATTAACAATTAGAACTCTATCAGTCTACGAATCTTGTTTAGAATAAAAAAATGACCAATAAAACTTTTAATGAAAAAGTGAAAGAGCAAAAGAAATCCTCAAACTTGTACATTCATATGTTTGTGATCCATTTAATATACAAGCAATAGGTTGTTATGAATATTTTATTATTTTCATTGATGACTAATCAAGTTATGTTTATTTAATGACAAAAAAACATAAAATTTTTAGAAAATTTAAGGGTTTTCATGCTAAAGTTGAAAATAAATTAAGAAAGCCATTAAAAATACGTAGATTAGATCGCGGAGGTGAGTGTTTAGATATAAAACTTAGAAATTATTTAATTGAGAATGAAATTTTATCACAACTCACTACACTTGCATCTCCACAATAAAATGGTGTTGTTGAAAGAAGAAGTTGAACATTGCTCGATATAGTTAGGTCTATGTTAAGTTGCTCGAAAGTTATTAGATTACCTTCTAGATATAAAATTAATGGGGAAGCATATATTGTTGCATCTGATGATACAAATGATGATCCATTGACATATAAACAAGCAATAGAGAATCCTAATAAAAGCGAAAAAAATTGATAATAAAAAATGTTTTCTTGAAAACTAAAAAGACTTTATTATATGATTTTTATATTTCTTTATATAGTGAAAATATGTTAAGCCCACACAACTTTTTTATTCGATTAAAAATTAAAATAAAAGCTGGTAGTCTCCTAAAACTGATTAACGCACAAATCAATCGGGCAAGTAGACCACACGGTGTGGCCATTACCGAGGTCTCTGATCCCAATGTAGCAGTCTCCATTGAATTCGAGGACGTAGTTGCTAATTGGACCTTGGTACGGACTTCCCCAGACGGTATTACCTGCTCCAGATAAGATGACGAGTTGGCCATCATTATTCAGCTTCGCTTGGCAATGATGATCGCCTTTGCCAGAGGTTTTGGAGTCCCAAATTGAACTTCCTATTGCATATAGAATGAGAAGGCAATCACTTTCCATTGTCAATGTACATCCACTGAGTATGAGAGAATCTCCAGTATTCAAAATATCACCGACTTGCATGCTAGAGGCAGAGCTATTTGAATAGGAAGGTGCAAATATGAGCAGGAGAGCGGCAACACAAATAATAAAGATACTTGTGGATGATCTTGTTGGGATGTTATTGGTACTATTCATCATCATGGCCATCATGTAACTAGGCTTTTTGATTAACTTGTCGGGTGCTTCTATAGTATATAATCTGGGGAATTTATACTACACAGCTTAACGTGCTTTCTAGCTGGCAGGCATGAACGCAAACAATAGAAACTCTCGTAACTTATATAATATTTAATGCCAACGATCATTACAATGTTCTGTCCAATTATAAGACAAACAAGTCAAAGTTGGATATCTGTATAATTTATTCAATATTTTCATAGATCTCTCAATTGGTTAGAATATTTAATTAGTTGGACATGGCTTCAGGACTTAAAGAACCATTCCTTTGAATGACATTTGAATTTCTCTACTTCGTTTTTATAGTTTTGCTGGCGAAAAAAATAAATAGGTGCAATAGTATTTTAGTATATATTTTTTTAAATAATAAAAACACATCTATACTTATTTGTGAAATAATAATGTAAATAAATAATTGATTCATTTTTATTCATAATTTTGATTTATTTTATTTGTATTAAAAACAGAAAAAGTCTTAATTTATCAGTGCCTGGAATTTTTGTGATGCTGCAAGTGCAATCACGATCTCTCTTTTGATGGGAAGGGACGTCAGGAGGTTGCTAGAATTTTAAATGACAAATGATTCTAACTGATGACAAGAGTTGAGGTAGTACAATAAAGATTTCCAAAACATGTCTTTTAATTTCCATTCAAGCTTTAAGAATGCCTCACATATGAGGCTAGTGATGTCTCATAAAGTAAATTCAATGTTTTGGGGTAGAGAATTTCAATCAAGGCAATTAAGAACATTCAAATGGTCTAGCTCTCTACAAGTGGCTTTGCAAACACAGTCCAAATTGAATCTTGCTGACTTCAATCTCTACATCAAAAGAAACTTGGCTACACAAAATGTTCTCAAGCTTGTTCTAAATCCTCCATTAAGTATCTCAGCTTCGACTCTAGTGTCAAATGGTTCTGCGTCCAGTAACACCAGAGGCGGAACTGTTAGGTATTAAGGGGGGGCAATTGCCCCCCCTTAAATTTTTTTTTTATTATAGATGGGCAATTTGGTAACTTAACCCCTCTAAAAAGTTTATTTTACCGGTTTGCCCCCCCTTTGCCCTAACCAGCCGAAGTAACACCTAAAACAGCGAACTAAATTCACATTTTGCGCAAGACGGCGACTCCTGCGACTCGGCGAGACTCGATCGAGGGAACTGGGAAGGCTTCGCAAATTATTCATGCAAGACCTCGAGACCGCGAGAGAAGGCCTGCGCGAGAGGGAAGGGTCTGTTCGTGATTCGTAGCTGCATCTGGCATCGGGAGATCTAGGTAAGTTGAGAAGCGATTTTTGATCTTCTTTGCTTAGGAATAGATAATGGCTGCTGTTATTTTTCTTTTCTCCCTCTTAATGACAAAGAATATACTTCTTCTTCTTCTCTTGAGGATTTGATTAGCTTTTCTTGCATCTAACAATTTACTTTAGATTTTCTTGGTAAATAGTTGACAGATTTTTGTATTTTTATTTATCTATATGTTTTTCTTTCTTATTGCAATCATCTTCAAGATTTCAGTAATTAATTAGGGCCTTTAATCCAAAGAATATACTTCTTCTAAATCCTTTTTTTTTTTCAGTTTAGATGTATACAGTTTACTTAATTACTTGTGTACGGGTAATTAATCATTTTGACTTCAGTAATTTGATTTCAGTAATTAATCATGGCAAACCACATGTTCTAAACTATAGAAGTTTAACTTTTAAGCATTTTGACTTCAAGATAATCTGTATACAATTTACTTAATTTCAAAAAAATGTGTTTGGGTCATTGGGTTGAAAGGAAGAGAAAAATAGATTGATAAAATTATAATGATTTTTAATTTTCCTATCATAATGGAATAGAAGATTTCACTTTGAATTATGTCATCTTTTTTTATATTAGTCTATTATACTAAGAAAATTTTGCCCCCCCTAAGATGAAAGGCTGGTTCCGCCCCTGAGTAACACATTGACCAGCTCTAAATCTAAACCTTCTTCAAATAGAATTCAGAGATTTCTTGATATTTCTACACATGAAGGATTGGTGATTCTTCAATCACCAAAGGTTGGATGTTTTAGGAGATCCCATACAATACAAGCGCCACCAACTTGTAAGGAGGGCTCCTTTCATAATTTTATCTGTCTACTACTTTTTTATGCTTTCCAAATATTTTAATGGTTGAAGTCTACTTTTTTTCAATCAGAGTAATTGAGTTTCTTTCTCCAAAGCAATTAAATAGATACTAAGGCTTTGTTTGGGACGGCTTTTTTTCTGTTTCTTAAAGGAGCTTTCTAGTATAAACTTTTTTTAATTTTATACTAGAAATCTGCTTTAAGAAGCAGAAAGAAAGCCGTCCCAAACGAAGCCTAAATCTTTCATAAGTTTTCAAGCTCAGGTATATACATATTTCATATTTATTTGTACCTTTCAAATTAGTAATCTAGAATAAACCTTTCCACCTTTGATGATAGTACATGTAACTATATAAGTTCCATTTTGCCATTAAAGTTCCTCAGATGAAAATACTTCCAAACTATTCTCTAATTAAAATAATATTTAAAATCTCTTTATATTAAAAATTAAAGAGATTGTTCACATGCTTTTTATATTTTGCGTTGAATATGTTTGATAAATCAAATAAGTAAAACAAGAAGAAGTACCACTATTCAATAATGGACAAAATATGTATATTACATAGATGTTAATGACAAAATATGAATGCCTTTTTAAAAAATTTCAACAAATTTGTAAGATGTATCATATCTTTTTCTTGCAAGAATCGCAAAAAAAAAAAAATTGTGGAGTTAACAAATGTTTTAGAAATACTATATTGTTCTCGTAACTTAAAATTGGCTTCTATATTATTTAAATATTTATTGTTATAAAAATTTACTCATATTTTAATACCTTAAAATTAGAAAATCTATAAATATATAATACAGAATGAAGGTTTTTTTTTTTTAATTTTTTTTTTTAAATCATTTGTTGCCATGTAAGTTAAATTTTATGTTCTTTCATATTTAATTTATATTTGAGAAATATTACTCTTTTTTATAAGATTATGATTTCATGTATATTTTGAGAATGGCTATATAAGATTTTAGCCATTCTTTTAGCCATTCTCAAAATATCTCAAAATATCTTTAAAAAAAAAAAATTAATTACAAGCTTTTTAATTTTAAAAACTAAAAATATACATGAAATCATAATACATAAAAATCATTTGCTAAAATTAAGAAGCTTATAATTAATAAAGCTATTTTGATAATTTCCATGAAAGCAAGCACATTCAATTAATGAAGCCACTATCATTAGAAGCTTGTAATTAATTAAACCATTCGATAATTCTCATGGGCTTGGTGAATACAATCAATTGATTATTCATACTCTATATGCCTCGATCTATCTGGGCAGTTTGTTTTTATCAGATTGTACTACTATTACATTATGAGGTTCTTTGAATGAATAGTTTGTGATGGACTAAGACTAATATATGTCACAAAATAATGATGTATTTGTGACTCGTTTAATGCCATTAATAACTCATTCTTATATTATTTTAATATACATACTTTTATTGCATTAGTGCCATTTTAATCAGCCATAAACATTACACATCTATTATTGCATGTTAAGCCGACGTCAACATTTTTCTTTTTATTTTTTAAATTTCACTCAACATTTAGGCTTCCTTTGTGACAACTTTCTTACTGTCATGCAAGACTATAGATGTAGCTCAAGGGTAAGCTTCATTTAGTCAACATAGAGGTTGAAACAATGTTCATTCAATTAATGTGTGAATTCTTCCTCTATAGCACTGGCATTGTCATAAGGGTTACACTAAACTATGTCATCCCTTCAGTTGTCTGGTTGATTAAGATTAAGTTATTCCAACTGGAGACTCTTTTGAGGACAACTGTTTGCATATGGATCACTATTGCTAATGGTAAAGCATATGGCATTTAAGAACATGTAATAAAAAGCTCTAGTCATGACCTTCTCTTTAAGATAAATTGTTCCCTAGGGTTCATGAATATTGCATTGGGTTGGATTTTGCTCTGTAAATGATACTCATATCTTCTATAGAGTAGAGATACATTGGATTTATAGAGAGATGATTTTGGTTTAAAATTTTCACTTTTGATTTAATTAAGGGGGTCTCATTTATTGTTTAAAATTTTGGCAGACTCTCGGCATTCCCTCCCTGCAAAGGGAGGTAGGGGAGGGCACTTGCCCTTTTGGCTTGACTCGATTGGATCAAATTAATGACGAGGAGTATGGGGGAGCAAATCAACCCCAAAAATAGTCTTTGTCTTCTAATGTGTGCGACCTGCTGATTTAAGCAATTTAATTTTAAAAATATTTTTATTCCTCTCATAAATTTGGAAGCCTTCTGGTACCCCCTCCCCGTGAGTGGATGTTAGGGAGGTCATGTTCCCTTTTGGCTCGACTCGACAAATCACTTCAATGGATCGAAAGGAGGTTATGAGAGCGAATCGATCCCATAAAGAGTCTTGAAGTCTTCAATCCCTCAGCCAGATCAGATCGATGGCCAAGAGCTTCGGGGGACCGAATCAATCCCTATACTTCCTTCAAATCTTCTCCTGCTTTCGTACATGTCTGAAAATCTCCCTCCTTTTTAATCTTCTCTCTCACTTTATATATTAATACATATTATAAACATACATCATATATATATATATATATAAATACTTATATAATTATATATAATATTAAG
>NW_021318946.1:310136-315620 GCF_001605985.2 Dendrobium catenatum | reverse complement strand
ATTTAAAATTAAGCATTTCAAATTTGAAATTAATTAAATTTCAAATATTTTTAATATTTTAAAATAAGTTATTTAAAATTTAAATATTAAAAAATACAAAAGTTGAACCGGCCGGTTCAAGAAAACTGTGACCGGTTCACCGGTTGAACTGGCGGTTATTGACAAAACCGGCAGATTTGATGCTAGGCAGGTTCTTAGGTTGAACCGAATTGGCCTTTAGACCGATTCACGGTTGAACCGGTTGGACCCGATTTTTAAAGGTAATAATAATATATAATCTGAGAGAGGGAGGGAGATTCGACGGAGTCCGGCAAGAGTCGCGCAGGTCCAGCAGATGGCTAGAAATCGGCCATCTCGGGTCGGTCGACGGTGGCTTTGGACTTGGATATGGAAGATTGGAGGCAACAGCTATTGCAATCGGCTTGTGCGGCAAGGCTAGTGCACGGGTCAAAGGTGTTCGTTCGTCTAGGGCATGTCAGCGATTTGCTCGACTACAGAGGAGTCGCAACCGACGGGTTTAAAGGTCGGTTGTCAGGTCAGAGGCGGTAGAATGAGACGGCTGCCTGTGTACAGGCGGCAGTTGGTGGCGGATTTGATGAATGTGCGAGTTTGGTGGAAGCAGGGCAGGGGTCGCAGCTGTGGGAGTTCGAACGAGCGTCGCTAGAGAGGTCAGTCACCAATTTTTTATTCTTTGCATGAGTTTCTGTGTGTGTGTGAATGTCTGAATGATTTGTTTGAGAGGTTTAGATATCGTGAGGAGCGGCAGTTTGTGAAGATCTTGCGATCGTGTTGGTCGTGGGTGGTCAGCAGTTAGAGGTCATGGGATTTCTGACAGTTATAGGTCAGTAACGATTAATTAGCAACTGAAGATCACAATTCTTTATAAATGCTATGAGTCAATATACAAAGATATAATATAATAGCCCATTGACCAATTTGCATGAAAAGGTCAGTGAAGAATGCAACGATGCCCTGTATTTAACGTCGAAATACCTGAAAGTACATCCACTCGAAAGCACTGAAAGATGCTTGTAGTATATTGAAGATACAAGTAGCAATTATAATAAAAATGATAAGAGGCACAAATAGATACATTCAACCCTACAAGTAAAGTACGATTGATATGCAACAAATGCCGATACCAGCACATTGTTGTTGGAGACCCGCTCTATGCACCATATATTAGTTGTAAGCATAAACAAAAATGATGCAACATACACAGACAACTATGGGCCTATGCAGGGGATGCTTAATGCATGCAGTGAATTGTCTGCAAGTGCAATATAAGAAGATCTACAATACATATGGGTTATCTACAAATACAAATGTACGCACCGCAAACCTCCTGTGGGTAGATGGAAAGACTTCAGTAAATGCATTATCCTGTGGTCAATTTCAGTCTGTGAGTGAATACATTCACTTGCCTACAAGCAATAGTAGTGGATGTACTAAAAATATCAAAGACCGCAACAAATGAAAACACACATACAAGCTATCGTAGCAGTTGTAGGAGGTCCAACACAAGTTCAACATATTGTCTATGAGTAAATATGAAAGAACTGCAATAGATGCAATCATCTACAACCGAAAGTAGGAGATTCATTATTGCACATCAATGCACCTGCATAAAACAATAAGTAATGCAGGACAGTATACTTGTATGAAACAAACAAATAATCATAGTACAATGCCATACTACACCACCGGATCCGCAATATCCTTACAAGAAAATGGAAGGCATGTACTAGCTTCTAAGTAGAGCATTGCATTCAATTGATGGTTTCCAGCTCAACTGATCAACGCTAAACATTCTAAAATGTACCCATATGTGCACTATAATATGTATACATAAATACAAAGAAATGCACTTGCAGTCTTACACCCGCATAGGACCCGACGAGCGTGTTATGGGTACATATGTGACATCTAGCGATGCTATGTGGGTCAATAAATGAACCCAAGTTTGAATCCTTCTATGTAAATAGATCAGAGTCGACAGGGCTCAAACTATCAAATATATATACGATCAAGCTGTCGATCAGAATATCTATTTTTTACATTCATATTAGGCCTTCAAGGTCTATAAACAAATAAATTTATCAACAAAAATATTAAGCCAATAAACCCGATCATTTTTCGGTAAGTTGATAGAATCTATAAGTTAGTCAATGAAATTCCTAAATGCACGTTCACCCTGATGATGGTTGTGTTGAATATTTACCTCAATTGTAGGGATTAATTTTAAATATTTCAAGTTCCACCCAAATACCCATAAAAATCCAAAAAATTTAAAACCCACCCAAATATTTAAAATTTAAATTCAACCATTAAACATTTAAAGCAAAACCTCCATAACAGTTTGTCAAGGTGGATAAAATTGAAAATCACTTTAACAAATAAAGAGCTAATATCTGGTCGAGAATATCACTAGGATTCATTCTCAAATAATCTTCTGCTAGTAAGGACGTGACACGTATTCTCTAACTGACGATTTTGTTGCTAAATGAGAAAGTAGGTAAATGGTTATGACTGAGACCCTCTAAACTAGGTGATTTAGAGGTTCGCCGCCAAATGAAACCACTAAATTATGGTCATGGCCAGAGCCCGTATATTCCCCAATGATATCAAATCATTGAGATGTGAATTAATAGGATATAATCGATAGGGCATAATGCCCTATGTTAATTAAGGTGGATTCAAATTTATTCCCTTACGTAAATACCCTTCCCAGGTCTATATGGTACCCTTGGACAAAGCAACCCATGACTGCTGACAAGGACCCTTCTATCAGGTTGGGTCAACTACGTCCTCTGACTAAGTAGACCAAGGACTGCGATGGCCCAGGACGACGGAACCATGAGATCTTGATCGAGTCCATCATCCATTCCACCACCATCCGGTTTAAGTGTGAGATGGTAAAATTTTCATTTTTAAATATCAAATCTTTTAAATACCTAAACCCATGCTGCTACTATACACCCAATACTATGTATCTATGGATACAATGTATCTGATGATTAGCCTTAATCGAAAGTTCTCTCTCGTTATTGGGACTGGTAATTAACTATAGAGCCTTGCGACCATAGGAAACTAAAACTCATATCATAAAGTCTACGCAAAATGAAGGCAAAATCTCTGGGTAGTGTTTTATCTACAATCATAATATATCTTCTCAAAATTTACCCCGAAACTTAGTTCGTTAAAACTCCCCCGAAAAGTAACAGGGAGGCCGGTGTTGAAATTTTGGAGCCCACATTTATGTAACTACCTAGGGTATTTTAGTACATTCACCTTCTTCATCAAGCATATGTATAAAACCTCATCAAAGTACTGTGCTACAATAACATAAGCAAATACAATGGTTTATTGTTCATCCTCCATCTCGATTCATTTTCTCTGGTTCTTAGCTACCTGTGAAGCTTAAGTCGTCAACTTCAGCATGGCATTAGAGCCACACGCCTAACGGCTCTCTCCTTCACCTCAATGGACGACTCAGCTACATTGCACTTTCCACACCTTCGACTCTAACATATGATATCTCCTCATCAACTAATTTTCATTTTTAAATATCAAATCTTTTAAATACCTAAACCCATGCTGCTACTATACACCCAATACTATGTATCCCCCCCCCCACACACACACACACACACACACCCTCAAGTTTCTTCTCTCCAACATCAATCAATGTTTAACTTCTCTCTGACAACTATCCCACATGGCGATTTTCCATCTAGAAACACTTTGCGGTGAACCATTTCTCCGACTATATCTTTGGAAGCCAACCTTGTCTACCCAAACACTTCTTCACTATCAGCTAGCTCACTCTCAACCCTCAATTTTTTTCATGGACCTTAATAGACCAAAACCTTTCTGTAGCCCTCTTCTCCACCATTTCTTCCTTTATACTTCCCTACTTCCTAAACCTCGACACCTCTGTGTTGATTTGGAAAACACCATGAACATCAATTCTTCTCTACTAATCGTTCTTGAGTTGTATAACTCAAGAACAATATTCACTCTCTTACAATGCATAATAAGTCAATGACCGACTACCCTGCTTTTATCAAAAGCATTGCAACAATATCACTGTTGTCGGCGACATCGTCAACAATAAAGACATCCTGCTTTATATCCTTTATGGTCTTCGTCCCTCTTATCAATCCTTTAGAATGGCTATTAGAACTTCTATTCATCCTATTAGCTTGGAGGACTTTTATTGTCTTTTACGCAACGAAGAGGTAAATCAAACTACTGATGTAGTTAAGGAGTTATCCATGTCCAATACTCCTTCTCAAGCAGACTCATCATTTGCCCTCCTCTCCAACCGTGATTGTTTCAAATACACCCGTGGTCATGGTCGTATACAATCCAACACCACCACTCGCCCCTCTCGACAACCTCACTTTGATGGTGATTTCCAAATCTATGGCAAACGAGGCCACTCCGCACTCCACTGTTGGCAATGGGAAAATTTCTAGTATGTTCGTCCGGCATCTTCCTCCAATGTCACTCAATAAGCTGGTTTTGAACCTGCTCAGTGGTATTTGGATAGCAGTGCTATTGCACATCTCACACCTAATCCTCTTCTCCTTCAATAGCCTACACCATACTTTGGCAGAGGTCAAGTCTTCATTGGCAACAATACCTCTCTCGCTATAAAACATTCGGGTAACGATTTGCCTCCAACTCCCACTCATAAGCTTACCCTCAACCCTTTACTTCATGTTTCTAATCTCACCCACAAACTCCTATCAATCTCCATATTGATAAATGATAACAATTGTTCCATTGACTTTGACAAAACTAGTTTTCATGTAAAGGATTGGAAAACCAAATGCACACTTCAAGGACTATGCCAAAGGCCTCCACCTTGTTCTTCTCAACTCCATTACGTCCCCCCTCATCGTTGTGGCAACCACCGTTGACACCCTGTCTTCCGCCCATACCTGACACTGACGCTTGGGTCATCCAAATTCCAGCATACTTGCCTCTCTCTTTAAGTCTTTCCCCTCTTTATGTATGATGTATTTGTGACTCTTTAAATGCCATCACCAACTCATTCTTATATTATTTTAATATACATACTTTTATTGCATTAGTGTCATTTTAGTTAGTCATAAATATTACACATCATCTATTATTGCATGTTAAACTGACCACATCATTGTTTTCTTTATTTCTTAAATTTCATGACTTAATTAACATTTAGGCTTCGTTTGGGATAACTTTCTTACTTCTTTCGAAGAATTTTTGTACTTGAAATTTGCTTTAAACAACAGTAAGAAAGTCATCCGAAATGAAGCCTAAGTCATTTGCGGCTGAAATGGCCGCCTCATGTCCTTTAAAGCCCCCCTCTTCTCACATTCTTCTCCACATGTCCTCCCATCTTAGACCCACTTGCACGATAAGATCATAGTTACTCTAAGAATTTTCTTGAAAGCAAATTACATAGCGAAGGCAAATTTAATGATTCACTGTCAT
>NW_021318946.1:300332-310126 GCF_001605985.2 Dendrobium catenatum | reverse complement strand
ATTTTTATAATTATTATAATACATTTCAAATATATCAAGTGCATAAGATAAACAGTACGTAATCAATCATAAAAAAAACCAAAATACAAGAAGAAAAAAAAGATCGAATACAACACACTCGTAATACTTCCACCAAACAGATCTAGTCCCTTATTCAAGAGCATGAAACGCTCGTGTTTGTGAACCACACACCGTTTTCATTGGAGTTGAAGATCACAACATTACCATCTTCTTGCAGTTTGAGGACGTAATTGTCATCTTGCCCTTGGAACGAACTTTTCCATACAAAAATACCATTGTTGGAGATGACGAGCTGCCCATTCCTCATCAGTTCAAGTTGGCAGCTATCACCCCTGCCGTAGCTCTTAGTGTCCCAAACAGAACGGCCATATACGTAAAGGACGAGATTGCAATCACTTTGCATGGTGAATCCACAGTAACGAAGCCCTAGGGATTCACTAGTGAACAATGTTTCACCAGAACTCATTGCACTGTTACTGCAACTTGAATAGGAAGGTGCTGATATGAGAAGAAGAATAGCAACACAGAGTGAGATAGTTGTGGAAGCCATCTTTTATCTCGATCGATCTCAAGAAGTACTGGATCCGACTAATTAAGCTATGTTGTGCGTTGTGTGCTTCTATTCAGAGAAATTTATATTGCATTTATAAACAATGGAAGCTTTAACGTTGAGGTTTGTTTCTAATTAGTTATTTTCATTTGCGACACCAGTACTAAACATGCTGGAACATAAAAGAAAACGATGGAAGCATTTCTGCAAATACTATAAAAATGGTCAGTTCATGCTTGGACAAGAAGCATATGTCGAAACACTATGAGAAGTTGGTTGGCAAATCATTCATTGCAAATATGCCAAAACTTTAAATAGTATTTGTTGTCAACTGTCATTGCAAGATTTTGTCAAAGTAGCTATTTTGTCAAAAGAGTAAAAATAGTTTTTATAATCCAAATTGCTTAAGTTGACTTTTTTATGGAGCTAGTACTGTTCTTAATGAATTAGTAATCAATATATAAAAATAATAACAATTGGTATAAATATCTTTTAATAACTCAATCCCATATTAGCATTATGCCCATCAGCTTGGCACTTGCTAACTCTCTATTAATATCTCTATGTCAATAACTCCCCAACAAAACCTCCTTCGGTGCCTCCACCAGCTCCATGATTGTGACTGCTCTCATTAGCTCAAGGTTGGCGACTCCCAGAAACTCCAAGAAACTCTCCCAATCACATATCATCTCAGTATTTATAATGCCTTGAGTTGCTTCTGTCGGCTTAGTTCCTTCAAACCAGGGGCTTATATGCCAAACTCTAGAAAAACTATTTTGTACCGGCCCCGGACGGCGTACAGAGACCAATCAGAAGATGTCACGTCACTTTTTTGCTCGGTATTGGACCTCTGTGTACCGGGTGATGTGGTGCGTTCTGATTGATCTCCGAATTGTTCGGTGTTCACCCAGAATAATTTCTCGAAACTCTCAGTGTAATTGTAGCTCGAGGACAATCAATGGTTTGACGTGAATATCGATACAAGCCAAATCAAATGCAAATTACGCATATTGCGCCTTCCTAAAGACTTAAATTTAGCACGTCTCTTATTAGCACCAATTTTGGTACCTTATGCCATAACCTTAGGCTTTCTTATAAGGTTGGGGACGTCGATTCATAAACTATTCTTGCCTAACAAAAACGCAAGCAATTTGGACAAAATATTTTGTATTGAACTCTCATTGCACTAAAATATTTTAAGATTTAAGAAATGGATAGCTTGCAATGGATTAATTAATAAACATCACAAATTTTCAGTGGATTTGTGTTGAGTCGATTATCATCACAAACTTATTATTATATTATTTAAATATGTATACTTAGTAATGAAGGAATTTTTGTTACAAAATCTCTTGCAATATGCTACAATAAACTTTTTTCTACAAAAAACAATCACCTATTTTATTTTGTGATAAATTTATTCATTGTACATAAATATTATAAAATTTTATTAAGGAAGCATGATATATATATGATATATTAAAGCCATTTAGAATCCATATATAAAGGCTCAACCCCTTCTTATTCTCTTCCTTATAAATCCTAGTCAACCCGCTAGCTTCTTTCAATTTTGCCCCTCATTGCCACCTCCTTTCCATCCATCACAGCCAACAATCAACATTGCAATTGGGAGTTTTATTATCTATCTATCCTTTTTTAAAGTCTTCATTAGATTTTCTAGTTTCCCTTTGAATCTCATCTTTCTATCTTGAATTTGGATAATATTCATTCTATGAAGAAGCATTGAAAACTAGGCATTCTATTTAAACCTCTATTTTGTTTGCTTAGTTATTAACAATGAAATTAAGAGCTACCAAAGATGGTAAGGTTATGCTTAGGTTTAAGTATGGGTGTCAATATTTGACACGAAAAGAAAATCCGACTCGAACTTGACTCATAAATTTTGGGTTAGACTCAACCCGTTTCCAAAACGGGTCAGGTTTTGGTTCTTGGATTCGACCCATTTGGAAAACGGTTCGGGTTCGAGTTGATCCTACGGGATATCTGGTCAACTCGAAAACCCGTTTAAAATGATTGCCCGACTGCCCGGGTACCTGTCTTAGCCTGCCCGTCCCCTGCCAGGATGGCCGCGAAGCCGCAGACCCTGTCGCCCCCTCCCCACGCCTTGCCCGCGCGCCCAGCGAAGCTGCTCGCGTCTGCCAGCATGCTACCGCACGCCCGCTGCGGCTACCCTTGCGCTCGCTGCTGCTGGCCACGTGCTTCTGTGCCAGCACCCGCCCGCATGGCCTCGCCAGCCCGCACGGGTGCGTCCGTGTACGAGCCCGCTCAGGTGCGTCTGTTTCCGAGCCTGCGTCCGCGTCCTAGTCCGAGCCCGCCTTCCAGTGTCAGGTTGGGTCAACCCGGCAACCCGCCGGATCTGGTCCGGGTTTAGATTTCCAACCCATTTTCCTACCCGGGTCGAGTTAGGGTTGACTCGTTTGAACCCGAGTTAGTTCTGAGTTCGACCCGAACCCGACCCGTGACCCGAAATTAACACTCCTAGGTTCAAGAATCACTACCACTAAGGTCACTCAATTAATTAGAAAAAAAATAAAATAAACAAAGTGCAACAAAGTGAAAGTAAAATAGTAATAATAAAATATACAAGATTTAGAGTGGCTTGATCAAATTGAACTACATCCACTATCATGGGGATAAACATCATAAACATTACTATGATGTCAATAGTATTATAACCGACTAGTTTAGTACGTGATCTAAAATGAGCTAGAAGGCACATCATTAACAAAATAAGGATTCCTTAGCTTAAGAGTAAAAAAGTCAAAGAGCTGAATAGTCAAAACATCCTCCAAAAAGGTCATTTCCATAATCTTAAGTGGGGTTTTATAAGTGTTGAGCTGATTGCGCATATTGGTTACCATGTTAAAATTTGAAGGAGCTATCTCACTACAAGAAAAACGCTTATTTTCGACTGAATTTCAGGCGAAAAGAAATCAGTTAAAAATTCCGGTGGATTTTCAATGGAATATTCCCGATAGTTTTTCCGACAGATTTCCAAAGGAATAAATATTTAAAATTATTTGTTTTGTTAAATTAATTTTAATATAAATTTCTATTATTATAAATAATATAAATATTAGTAATTTTGTTAATTAAATAATATAAATATGAAATAATATAATTTTAATTTTGTTATTTAAATTTCAATTATTATAAATATTTGTTAAATTTAATTTATTAAGAAAGTCAAATTTAGTATTATGTTAATTTTAATAATTAAAATAAATTATTATTATGATTATGTTATTAATTAAATTATGTTATAATAATTAATGTTTAAATAAATAATTATTATTGTGTTAATTCTTATAATTAAAAAGAAAGTCTAATTTACATATAAAAATACAATCATATTGATGTATCATTCATCATAGCTCGAACGATTTCTCCATGAGGGTCCGTTCGAAGTGGGGGCGGCATTTGAATCTCGCGTAGCACAAGCGGAATTTTCTTGACGATATTTATTTTCCATCGCGTGAATTACCATTGAAAAATTTTCCGTCGAAAATATGCCATAAATATAAATTATCAAAGGATTTTAGTCATTATCTGACGGAAATGACCATCGGAAAATTAGATTTTTCCAGTAGTATCTTGGGTTGTGAACCTCGGTTGTTATGTTGTTATTATAAAGCTCCAATGATTGCTTATGAGAGTCTAAGTAATAGTTGTTATTGGGATGCAATTATTTAATAGTAACATAATTTGAAGAGTATACTTTCACTATTTCAAAATGTTATAAATGTATAATTAATATGTTACAATGTTAGTATATTTCCCAAAGTTGTAACACAAAATTTGAAGGATATACTTCCTCTATCTTAAATATTATAAATGTATAATTAATATGTTAGAATGTTTTTTATTTTTTTATTTAGTTTTCTCTAATATAAACATTTCCTTTGTGACTATTCCTACCAAAATGAAATTATTATTATTTTTAATCAAGCTAGTTTGCTGTTGTGTCGTAAGGCTCTTAGAAGCCTATGTTTTCTACACAAAGTATAAACAAAATTAAATCAATCGTTGCAGAAAAAAAAATTCGTTTTGATACTTACAAGTCTTATTCATTTATGCCAATAATTTCAAAATTATATAAACCAATAACCTCCTTATCGACCTTGTGTGTATAATAAATATTTGACTTTATATATTGTTCATAATAGAGGTGCAAACGAGTAGAGTCGAGCCGAGTATCTCTCATAAATATAATTGTATTATTGCATCATCCAGAGATTTTTTGTTTCTTTTTAGATAATTTTTGTATTTGATCTAAAAAGTATATGACTTGTGTGGTTAAATATAATTCAATCTATTATTGACATCCTTCAATGTGTGGTTGATCATTTAGGTATTAATATCTTTCAATGTAGTGCAATATAATTTATTATTGAGTCTTGTTTATAGATATTTATTATTGGGTAGAGGAAATATTCATGTGCTATGATGTAGGTCTTTTCCGTCATATTATAAGGAGGTTTTCATGCTACTTTGGGAAATATAGTAGCCACAATATTGCAACAATGTGGCGGTTAAAACCACCACATTTCTGTAGATCGTTTTTTAAACTAGTAGCGGTTATGACTGGTGCAATTCTGGAACGTTATAGCGTTTAAAACCGTTGCTATATTAAGCATTCGTCAGTTTTACCCAGTCGGTCCTGAAACCAAATGTCTTTGCAGTGTATCGTAATCTCGACAGACATCCAACGGTCATAAATCTGCTGCAAAAATATTAGTGGCAGCCTGGCAGGTAAAACCTCCGAAAAAATTTGAAATTTGTGCTGTGAAAGCCAAATTTTTTGATAGGCGATCTTGTTGGGATATTAATAGTACTAATCATCATAATAGGTGATACGGCGTCACAAAATTAGCTTGATCTGGCACGAATCTCGAGGCAAAAGCTAGTTGGAAACTTCAAAAATTAATTCCAATCGCACCCGAACTTTAAACTAAATATTTCTCTACCGCCGCGAATATTCCAGGACGCAACAATAGGCATCATGTAACTAGGTTTTTTGATGATACTTGCCAATTAAGGGAGGTTTTAAATAAACTTGTTGGGTGCTTCTATAGTATAAAATGTGGGGAATTTATACTACACTTAACATGCTTTCTAGTTGGCGGGCATGAACGCAAACAATAGAAACTCTCGTAACTTACATAATATTCCAATTGTAATACAATTAAATCGAAGTTGGCTAGCTGTATAATTTATTCATTATTTTCATAGATCTCTCGATTGGTTAGAATATTTAATTTAGTTGGGCATAAATTTAGTACTTAAAAAGAACCCTTCATTTGAACGAAAATTGAATTTCTCTATTTTGTTTTTTATAGTTTTGTTGGCAAAAAAATAAATAGGGGCAATAATATTTTAATATATATTTTCAAAATATTAGGGTGAGACTAACAATTTTATTTAGGTTTTATTTGGGTCAATTTTCTTACTACAAAAATTTCTCATGAATTAGAAATTTTTTTGTATATAGATATTTTAGAAAATAGTAAGAAAGTAGTCTCAAATGAAATCTTAGGCAAAATTGTATGATTAGTGTCTTGGGTTTCTAAGGGTTTTGTTTGGGATAGTTTTTCGTTTCTTTGCTTTTCAAACAATAATCTCAATTTTATTTATTAGTAAAAAAGGTGTGTTCAACAAATGTTTTAGAAATACTATATTCTTCTCGTAACTTAAAATTTACTATTATATTATATAAATATTTTTTGTTATAAAAAATGTAATCATATTTTAATACCTTAAAATTAGAAAATCTACAAATATATTATAATACAGCATGAAGGTTTTTTTTTTCTGACAAAAATAATTTGATGCCATGTAAGTTAAATTTTATGTTCTTTCTTATTTTATTTATATTTGAGAAATATTACTCTTTTTTATAAGATTATGATTTCATGTATATTTTGAGGATGGCTATATATATAATTCTTAGTTGATTAGTTGCTAAAATGAAGAAGCTTGTAATTAATAAAACTATTAGAGAATTTTCATGAAAGCAAAGACTCATTCAATTAATGATGTCACTATCATTAGTAGCTTGTAATTAATTAAACCATTTGATAATTCTCATGGGCTTGGTGACCACAATCAACTGATTATTCATGCTCCATTAGCCTTGATCTATCTGGGCAGATTGTTTTTATCAGATTCTGCTGTAAATACATTATGAGGTTCTTTGGATGAATAGTTTATTACATTAGTGCCATTGTAGTCGGTCATAAACATTATACATCATATATTATATTATTGCATGTTAAACCGACGACACCAATGTTTTATTTCTTTTTTAAATTGCACTCAACATTTAGGCTTTGTTTGGGATAACTTTCTTACCGCTTTCGAAAAAAAAATTGTACTTAAAATTTGTTTTAAACAACAGAAAAAAAAATCATACCAAACAAAACCTAAGTGATTGATGGCTGAAATGGCCTCCCCATGCCTTTTAAAGCCCCTCTCTTCTCACATTCTTCTCCACTTGACCTCCCATCTTTGACCCACTTGCATGCATGATAAGATCATAGTTACACTAAGAATTTTCTTATAAGCAAAGAATTAACATAGTGAAGGCAAATTTAATGATTCACTGTCAATTCATGGAAAAGTGTGTATATAATAATAATAATAATAATTGAAATACATACTGTCCAGAAAAAATATGAGATATTTTATTGAATATAAATCAAATACATTAAAATATATTTATTATGATACATTTCAAATATATCAAGTGCATAAGATAAACAGTACGTAATCAAACATAAAAAAAGACAAAATACAAGAAGGAAAAAAAAGATCGAATACAACACACTCGTAATACTTCCACCAAACAGATCTAGCTAGTCCCTTATTCAAGAGCATGAAACGCTCGTGTTTGTGAACCACACACCGTTTTCATTGGAGTTGAAGATCACAACATTACCATCTTCTTGCAGTTTGAGGACGTAATTGTCATCTTCCCCTTGGAACGAATTTTTCCATACAGAAACACCATTGTTGGAGATGACGAGCTGCCCATTCCTCGTCAGTTCAAGTTGGCAGCGATCACCCCTGCCGTAGCTCTTAGTGTCCCAAACAGAACGGCCTAATACGTAAAGGACGAGATTGCAATCACTTTGCATGGTGAATCCACAGAAACCAAGTCCTAGGTATTAGCATAATTAAACCTCTTGTATTTACTTTATTACTCAAATGCCATGTTTACGGTATTAAATACCGTCCCTGTAGTTCGCTTCAATATAGAAATACAATTTCCTTTTTCTGTTTCTTTCTTGGTGTCTTCTGCCTCAGCTGTTCTCTCACTAGGGAGTCGCTAGTGATCAATGTATCACCAGAATTCATTGTAGTTCTACAACTTGAATTGGAAGGAGCAAATATCAGAAGAAGAAGAATAGCAACACAAATTGAGATAGTTGTGGAAGCCATCATTTATCTCGATCGATCTCAAGAAGTACTGGATCCGACTAATTAAGCTATATATGTTGTGCGTTACGTTGTGTGCTTCTATTCATAGAAATTTATATTGCACTAAATTAACGTGCTAATTGCTAGCTGGCTGCAGACATATATAAACAATTAATGGAAGCTTTAGCGTTGAGGCAGCTTGTTTCTAATTAGTTATTTTCATTTGCGACACCACTAAACATGTTGCTGCATATGTCGAAACACTATGAGAAGTTGGTTGGCAAATTATTCATTGCAAATACGTCAAAGTTCCAACTGTGATTGCAAGATTCTGTCAAAGTAGCTATTTTGCCAGAAGGGTAAAAATAAATTTTATAATCCAACTGCATAGGTTGGCTCCCTTATCATCTCTTTAGTAATAACTGATCAATCCCATATTAGTATATATTAAGCCCCTCAGCTTGGAACTTGACAACTCTCTATTAATAGGTGTACGTAATCCGAACACGTTCGGATGCTGCGTATTTACTGCTTATTTGTTGCGTATTTTTTTATACAAATTTTTTTTGTGCCAAAAAATAACAAATAAATAATACTCACTAAATACTCACTAAATACACAATAAATACGCAAAAAATACGTAGAAAAAATTAAATACACAAAAAATACGCAACAAATAAGCAGTAAATACGCAGCATCCGAACCTATCCCTGCGTTCGGACTGCGTACAGAATAATTTCTCCTATTAATATCTCTATATATGTCAATAACTCCCCAACAAAAGCTCCTTCGGTGCCTCCACCAGCTTCATGATTGTGATTGCATGCTCTCATTAGCTCAAGGTTGGTGACTCCCTGGCGACAGAAACTCTCCCAGTCACATATCATCTCAGTATTTATAATTCCTTGATCAGTTGCTTCTGTCGGCTTAGTTCCTTTAAACCAGGGGCTTATATCCCAAACTTTCGAAAAACTATTCAGGGCCGGCCCCGGACTGCGTACGGAGCCCAATCAGAAGATGACACATCACTTTTTTGCTCGATATCGGTGCTTTGTACCGCTTCGTACCGGATGATATGACGCATTCTGATTGATCTCGTATTTATCTGTTGTCCCAGAAAGAATAGAGCACCAAAGCCTTCTAATCAAGCCAGAACCCCAGCAAAATAAATTATCGAGACAAAACAAGACTTGTTTCGTGGGCTTGTTTTTTGTTGTCAAAGCTAGGTCAGCCAATATTAGATTGATGACAGTGATATATCCCAATAATTTCAGTCTGTTGAATACTTGTTTAGAAAATGCGGAGTCATCAAATGTCACTGCAAGAAAAATGCTGAGCGGAAATTTCGGTGAATTTTCAGTGGAATATTTTTGGTAGAATTCCTACGAATTTTTTTATGAGATTTCCGACAATTTTTCGGTGGAATTTAAAATTTTCAAAAAAATAATTAAAATTAAATTAATATTGTTAAAGTAAAATAAATAAATAGTTTTAATAATTATTGTTATGTTAGATTAACTAATTTAAATTAATTAATTAGTTAATCTAATAAATTTTGTTAAATTAATTTCTTCCATATTATCAAATTGATCTTTAAAAAATATTAATATTAATATTTAATTAATTATTAATTTTAGTATTCTATATTTTATAATATATTGCAAAATAGTAGTATTTGTAATAGATTTTTCTCTGCGGCCTATTGGTTGGGCGTTGGTTCTCCGTAGGAGTCCAGTTTGAAATTCACCTCACACATAGGCGGATCCCCATATTAGTGAGGGGG
>NW_021318946.1:261533-299799 GCF_001605985.2 Dendrobium catenatum | reverse complement strand
GCGTTTCCTGAAAATCCGGCAGAGTTCGGCGTCTTCAGGCGGCAGGAAGAGCTCCGGCGGCGGTGGTCGAGGAGGTGAGGAATCTCCTTTTCCCCTTTCTCCTCTTCTTCTTCTCTCTCTTCACTTGAGCCCCCTTTGTGTAGAATGAGGGCTCTATTTATAGTTTTTCTGGAGTGGCATAGCCCGTAAATAGGTGTGAGATCATGGGCGAATTAGGAGTGGTTTGAATGGACGGCCGATATCGAATCCTTTGATCATGCACCGTTCGTTGAGTATTTGAAGGACGTAATGATGTTGGAATTTGGCGATCATGGGCTCGTTGGATTCGTCTCGTCGAGCCGTTCGATTCGAGTATAAGCTCGTCAAAATCGGAGACCGTTTGGTAACTCAAATTGCGGTTTGAATCTTCTAACAGCGCTTTGAGCCCTTGATTCGGACTCATTTGGGCTCGGATTAGGTTGATCTTGGTGTTGTTGGGTTCATATTTCCGAGACGCTCAGTTTGACTGTAAGCTCGCTGAAATCAGAGTTCATATGCTCTCAAATTTAATTTTTAAAGTTTCCGCACTGATTTTGTCTTGAGATTCGTGCCCGATCAAAATAATTTTTGACTGACGTATCAGTAACAAATAAAAAACTCTTGTTTGGAAAACGAGAAAGCCATTATCAAATGATTCTTATTCTTCCATGGTTAAAATATAATAAGCCCACACAACTTTCTTATTCAATTGCAAATTAAACCAAAGCTAATAATCTCCGGTTACTAATGTTTGCAGACATCAGTGGGGCAAGTCGACCACACAGTTTGGTTTATGATCCCAATGTCGCATTCTCCATTGAATTCAACGACATAGTTGCTATTTGGACCTTGATAAGAGCTTGTCCAGACGATATTACCTGCGCCGGAGAAGATGACAAGTTGGCATCATTATTCAGCTTAAGATGACATTGACCATCACCTTTGCCAGAGGCGTTGGAGTTCCAAATAGAGCGCACTAATATGGATAGAACGCGATCGCAATTACACTACAGGAAAACCCGTTATTACCGACGGACTAAATCCGTCGGAACACATAGATAATCCGACGGAACCTTAGGTTTCCTACTCACGTTTCGGCGGAAATTCATACACCGGTTTCGATCGCGTCGGTAAATTTTTCCCGACGAATATAATAAGCCGGAAAACGTTCCGGCGCACGTACCGACGGATTACCGGCGTAAAACATCGGGTTGGTGCCGACGACTTGCAACCGATAAATTCCGGCGCCATATGCGACGGTAAATTTCTGTCGGATTATCCGCCGGTAAGTACCGGCGGATAAAACGCCGCAAGTTCGCCGTAGACAACCCACGGCTTTGTTTGCGGCGCAAAATCGGCGCCGGAAATAGGCGGCGGAACTGGCGCCGGAAGATGAGCCGGTAGTTTCCGACGGAAGGAAGACAAAACATATCACAATTTTCCGCCGGAAAATCCGACGGTAATCGCGTGTTTTCCCGTAGCGTTAGTTTGCATTGTCAATTCACATTCACTGAGTACGAGAGAGGCTCCGGTAGTCAAAAATATCACCGACTTGCATGCTGGAGGCTGAGCAAGTTGAATACGAAGGTGCAAGAAATTTTGGCAATCCAAGTTAGCTAGCTGTACAATTTGTTCTTTATTTTCTTTCCTAAGTATTAGATCCTTAAATGAGTTAAAATATTTAATTTAGTTGGTCATAACTTTCGGGCTTTAAGAGACATTTGTTCACAAAATTTTGAATTTCTCTATTTTATTTTTTATAATTTTGTTGGTGAAAAAATTAAATAGGGGGAATGATATTTTAATATATTTTTAAATTTATTACTTATTTTTTTATTAGTTTAGAATCGATATTGTGAATGTATATGTAAGAAAAATATTGATTAAGACAAAACATATCTATAATTATTTATAGAAAACTATAAAATAAATAATTGAGTCAATTTTATTCATAATTTTGATATATTTTATTTGTGTAAAAAAAAAAGAAAAAGACTTAATTTATTAGTGCCTGTAATTTTTGTGATGCTCCAAATTAGAGCTATTAAAATCGGGTCACAGATCGGATTCGGGTCAATCCTAGAATTGACCCGGCACTGTTCGACCCGACCCGTTTAGCAAACGGGTTGATTTTTTAAACCCAACCAGCTTCGAGCATATTTTCACTGATTTTTTTTTATTTAATTCAATTTGCTTAAATGATAAAATTTACTTCAATCAGTTTAAAATAAACCAAGCTTAATTCAATTTGCGCAATATGATTTATTATTTTTTGAAAATAATATTTACTTATTTCATACAATCTTTTAAAACCCTTTTAAATTAATTAAAAACGGGTCACACCAAGATAATTTCGAATTTTTGGATCAACCTGAACTCAATCTGATTTTACAAACAGGTCGAAATCCCTAACCCCGAACCCGAAATTTTCAGATCGAGTTTTCAGGTCGGATTTTTAGGTCGTGTCAAATATTAATACCCCTACTGCAAATATTGCTGGCATGTTGCTAATCTTTTGAAGGATGACATGATGATGTTGGGATGTTATTAAAAATGTCACAACATAAGGGTTATTGAGGCAACAAAATGAATAACTTCCATGCAGTGATCAATAGATCAATAAACTCTTAAGCAGAAATCCTTCATGTTCATATAATCTCTGAACTTCAAGGCTCTGTTTGGACACTAAAAATTGAAGAAAATGAAACAAATTACCAATATTTATTGATTGATTTACGCATGTCAACCCCCTTTTTTCATTTACTATTACTCAAATTCCAAGCATCCAAACACAACCTCAAAGGACACAAGAAACAAGAGATATTAAAGAAGCTCAAGTAATAACTAAGGAATGAAGGCTTGATTTATCATACAAGGCAATGTATTCGTGAAGAAAAAAGATGTTCAGTAGCCGTTACTAAAATCACTGCAACCAATCCTGGAGCGTATCCCACACTGATCATAGTATGTTTCACCGTAATTTATTGCTTTAATCTCCATTGTCCTCCGCTTCCTATCTTCTTGAACAGCTCCGAACACAATCTCATTTGTTTTTTCACAGTTTTGCTCATAGAAAGTTTGAGGACCCAAAGAATATTGTCGATGCTGATGCACCTGCTGCTGCTGCTGCTGAGGCTGCTGTTGCAGTTGGTACTTCTGTTGATGAAGAAGCATTTTCCCATCCCAGTTGTTGAAGTAAGTCTGGCCTTGCCGAAGATGGTGGATCTTCTCAGGGTCCTGAGACATGAAGGCATAGGCTTTCCGAGGTGTCGGCGTCTTCGTCTCGGCAGGTGGTGGCTCGTCTTCATCAGGAATGACAAAGCTCTCCTGCACTGGCCATGAGTTATGCTGCCATTGTTGAGGAGAATTTTGGTGATGCTTCTTCTGTGGCTTCCTTCTGAAAATCATTCCAAAGATATCAGCTAAAGAAGATTTGGCGCCAGATAGAAGCTTCACATTTGAGACGAAGAAGCCTTCTTCTTCTTCTTCTTGTTTATCCGGCTCATTCTTATTAGGAATCAGTGGTGGTCTCACTGAACCCCTCATGGGCTTTTGGTATGGAGGGGGGATGTTGGTCTTCATAGGGATAACAGGTTCCTGTGGAAATGCTAGATAATTTAGTTTGACAATCCTTACAATCTTACAAAGTAGCATTCTAACAGTATAGTATGCAGCCTCTACAGTGCAGTTGAACCAACTTTTACTTGTAAATAATTGAGGTGATATCAGAATGATATAGTGAAAAAAATTTAATTAACCAACTATTTTCATATGGTGAAAAGGAAACTTACATCTTCTGGAGATAACATCCCTCCTACGCGTCGTTGAAGTAAAGCAAGCATGTAACCAAAGAAAACGGCAGCGAAGAGCACTGCAACACCTGCAATAGAAATGAAAATCTGAGGCAATTCAGTCCCAGGATAGGTAAAATAATTTGAATGGAGATAATGGAGAAATTGTGCTGCATCAGCTACCTAATGGAAAACTAGTTTCATACTGGTAAGCACAATCATCAAAATGAAGTTGGATTTCACGGATTGCCTGATTTCCTCTATCTACAACCAGTAGCGAGCAGCTACTGCCAATGTAAACAACTTCGAAATCGTTTGAAAATTTTGCATCTTCACTTGGCCCATCCGTATGCCCCCCTCTGTTCCACTTTCCCCCAGCGATCGTTGTGACCCCTGCAAAACACGAGATTTTCATCCACTTAGGAAACTAATTTGCTTTCGGATACTTTGTCCTGTTCTCTTGCTACGCATTAGTATGAAAATATTCAGAAATATACCCAATCATTCAAACTAGGAGTATTCTTTCATGCTAAATATAGTTATTTTATAAATTCTCAGAATGTAAAGTCTATTAACTTTATGAAACGAATCTGAGGTGAAGAACATTGTAACCAAAAGTTACGATCCGAACACTTTTGGTCGCTTTCAAGGTAGAGGTCGAGGTACCAAAGAGGCGTCTGTATTAGAGCCCTGATAGTAAATTATGAACATGTATCCAAATGCTCATTTAACATTAATTAGATGAACAAATTTAAAAGTTGGGTCATTTCCAGTTGACCTTAAGAGTTCACAATCAATGCTAATTTTGACAAAACAAATAATATGCATTTATCTAAAAACGCATAAAAACAATGAACTTCAACATATATAGCACACATTTTCCTATAAATGTCTAAACATGGTTAAAGTTTAGTCTTCTAATTAAAAAAAAAGCCTTAAATGTGAAAGCCATCAAGCATGAAGTTAGAAAGTCATATTCTACCAAAATTTTCAAGGTAATAGCTCTTAAGATTGTTATATACTAGCCATTTTGCCTTGGCCAATGCCTGGTGTTCTATAGCAGAACACGACAACAACATCAAGCCTTTAACCCACTGCGTGGGGTCGGCTAAATGAATCTTTTTTCTCTATTGTGTCTTATTAAGAATCAAATTTTCATTTAAATTTAATAACAAAAGGTGTTCCATAGCGAGTCCAATAATTTTATAATAAATGTAGCTAATAGTGTGGTTGTCATTACAACAAACTAACACTATAGCTATTGGAGCTTATTTAAGAAAATAAAGGTTTTGGTATTTTTTGCTGGTTAAGGTGCATGGCTTTCTTTAAAAAGGTTTGGTTTCTAACAATCTTATTCAACATTTCAAAGATGATTTCACATGGGTAATCATATTTTACTGAATAATGTTCTAAGGAAATAGATTAAGAATGTAATATATTAGTGATTTTACTTTGGCCAATGCCCAAGTGTTCTATAGCGAGATCGATAATTTTATAATAAATGCAGGCAATAGTGTCATTGTCATCACCCTGAACCATTAATAGTGTTATTGTCATCACCCTGAACCAACACATAACTATTGGTCCTTATCTAAGATAATAAAGGTTTAGCATTTTTACCAGTTGAGGTGCATAGCTTTCTTCAAAATGGTTTGGTTTCTAACAATCTTTTTCAACATTTCAAATATGATTTCCACATGGAAAAATAGTGAAAAGCCAAATGCATGTTCAGTATAGTATGAACAAATTCATAAAATAAACTACCGCGAGTTCAACAAATCCATGTTACCTGAAAAAATGCTTTACGAGTTGGGAGGTATAACAACTAGTCTGATTTTAACCACAAACTAAAGACAACCAAAGAACAGAAGGATGGTAGATTTATCATCTGACAAAAATAACACATAAAAAGGGAGGAAAACAAGTGATTTAAAAACCAAGAACTTCTATTAGCAACATAGAGTTCATATACTAAGGCTACAAAATCTTGTTCACTGATATGGGTAAAATAGTGAAAAAATCTATTTACAGATAAGTAAAAGAAAAGACAAGTGTAATGCATGGTGAACAAGGACTTGAAAAGTATTGGAAAATTAGGACAACACAAGCTAAAGAAGGAATAACCATCTTGCATCTGAACCTTCCAGAATATGTTCAATAAATAAGATGATAAAACATATTGGGACAGAACAAAAAAGAAAGACATTGAAAGAAACAAAAGAAAAAAATTTGTCGATCGGAGATGAGTCAAGAAATATGCCCATTTATAAGCAAAATTTTCCTAATCTGTCGTGGATAATATCCAAGTAATGTCCACTTTCTCTAATGATAAACAACAAATACACCATGTGATGTCCTGACATGTTTGGAGTGGCTCGTGTGCCTGACCCATACCTGTTAACGGCGAATGGCGCACCATGGCGCAAAGGTCCATTTGGAGCCATGGCGCATAGCGCACGGCGCGGCGCGCGCTATTTTGAACATGGCGCAAGCTATATAAAAAATATATTTTGCGCCATTGACAGCTATGGCCTGACCTGACCACAAAGTAGTAGAATAGAAGTGTAAGTGCTTTATGACCAAGATCAAGTGTAGATTCTGCGAACAAATCAAATTCATACGAACACCAAAGAAAAGTGAGTCAATCTGCAGCTGTTGGTCGAAGTCCAAAAAAAGGCTCCAAGCAGTGAAGCGCAACAGATTATGGTGCATTTTAATCTCACTGAAAATGATTCAAAAAACTGATTTGTGTATTCCTATATCTATTCATCAATAAAAGAAAGAACAATTCCCAGCAAACCAATTTATAGAAGGTTTACCTGCACATTACTTCATACAATTTTAATGCATGTAGTTCTATTTTCTGAAACAAGAAACCACGTAGGCCAATATGTGGAAATTCTGTGATATGTCGGACCCGCATTAGTTTCTCATCAAGTAATCCGTGTGCTCCAATTATATCAACTATAGGATGCTTGTCCACCTCAACAATCAGCGTGCTCTGATTATTCATGTTTTGATTATTTCTTAATTCCTTCCTTAAATGTAGGACCAACAATTAATAATGTTTTGCTCCTGTAAGCATTTAACTTTTCTGCAATTTGAAATGAAATTTGATTCAAGCTTTTCTCTTATAGTTCTTTCTAATTTTTAAAATGGTATCAGAGATATTCATACTCCGCCAAGCTCTGCTTTGTATTCCACCAAAGATAAGAATACAACAACACAACACAACATCAAGTCTTTATCCCATTACGTGGGGTTGGCTACATTAATCCTTTTTCTCCATTGTGTCCGGTTAACACTCAAATTTTTATTTAGATCTAATAAAGAAATATAATTTCTAATATTTTCTAACCAAGTATTTTTAGGTCTACCTCTACCTTTCTTAACATATAGGTTAAATCTAATACATCTACTCTCCTAATTGAATCATCAGAAGGCCGCTGTTTTATGTGACCAAACCATCTAAGGCGACTCTCTCTAATCTTATCTGCCACTAGAGCTACTCCAACCTTTTAACGTGTATGCTCATTTCGTATCATGTCTATAAGAGTAAAGTCACTCATCCACATGAGCATCCTCATCTCTACAACAATTAACTTAATATTATTATGCGCTCCAAAAATTTGCGCACCGGCCTCTCCTCTTTAGGGAGAGTTTTAATAAATTAAATTACGGGTAAATTTTCAGAAGGTAGAATGGGTTTGAAATAGGACACTACCCAGATATTTCACACTCATTTTGCGAGGACTTTGGATTTGAGTTCAGGTTTCCTATAGGTGCAAGCCCCTATAGTTAATTACCCCTCCAGATAATGAAAAAGAACTTTTGATTAAGGCTAGTCGTCAAATAGATGCATAGTATCCGGCGTATAGTAGCAAGAGGTTTGGTATTTGAAAATTTAATATTTAAAATTGAAATTTCACCATCTTACACTTAAAGCAGATGGTGACGGAGTGATGATGAGCCCAATCAAGATCTCATGATTCCGTCGTCCTGGGCGATGGTGGTCCCTGGTTTACTTAGTCAGATGAGGTAGTCGACCCAACCTGACAGAAGGATCCTAGTCGACGGTCAAGGTTGCGTCGTCCAAGGATAACTTGCAGACCTGGGGTGGATGTTTGTTTAAGGGGACAAATTTGAATCCACCTTAGTTGACAGAGGGCTTTGTGCTCTATTAATTATATTCTATTGATTCAGTGCTCAATAATTTAACGTCGTTGGAGAATATATGAGCTCCGAATATAATGATGTCATTTTGTGGCGAACTGATAGGAAACACTTGAAGATCTCAAGTATTTACTATCAATCCTCGAAAAACAACAAGCTTTCTTACCAAAATCCACACAAAAACAGGAAAACAGTATAAAATTTGTAATATTTGATGAAAAGGAAGCGGAAAATAGCGAGATAATATTGATCCTTTATTCGAGAGGAAAATCGTTCTCTCCCAATCTCTAGACGCCGCTAGAGCCCAAAAGAAATCCAAGAGATCTCAAATTTCAGCCAAATTCAAGATGCCCTAACCCTAGGAAAACAAAGTATTTATTGCATACAAATAAAAAAGAATTCCCTAAACAATCCCTACATTCAATTTCCCTCATAGAATCCATTCAAAAACCTTCCTAAATGAGCTCCAAGGGATTCGCATGCGTGCGGCTAATAGAAGAGACGGAGATGTTCCGCCTCGTTCGTGCCTGGGCCCGTCCAACGTGGATCGGCTGGACCGGTCCAGTGGATCGGCTGGACCGGTCCAATGGACCGGTCTAACAATATTCCCCTACCAAAGATCCACCTTGTCCTCAAGGTGGAGATATGCTCGTGTTCCCGTGAAGGTGGCCATCCTTGATGTGGCTAAAAATCCTTATTAAATTGCTGACTCAAGGGTTGCACTGAAAGAGAAATATCCCCTCCCTTCTTCACCCTGATCACATCCAGCTTATGTAGTCCCACCAGAAAATCTTCCCCCACCTCTTGTAAGACCCTAACCATAGTCTTAAGTGATACCATGGCTTTGGATAGCCCTGCATCTCCCCTTATAACCACCTTTCTCTCATCCACCATTAATTCCATCGTGAGTGCTCCCTAATTGTCCTTATTTTTCCCTAAGGTTTGTAACAACTTCATCCCCAAGATAACACCAATTCGACCTAGAAAGGTGCCAATCAGAGCTAAATTGAGACATTGGAGGGCTCATGTTGGCTATAAACCAAACCGAGTGAGCCAATGGAAACCTATTTGATCAATTTGACTTGGTTCGACTCAATTAAATTAAAATTGACTCTATTCAACTCAATTAATGGGTTTAGGGCCAATCAAACGATTGACTTCAACTAACTTAAATTGACCATTTCAATTTAGTCAAACTGAATTATGTTGAGCAAAAAAAAAGAATTTAAATTGATTAATTCAATTAAATTAAATCAAGTTAACTTGATTCAAAAACTGAGTCAATAGAGCTACATTTAAGGCTGCATGAAAAGATGAACTAAAGAGGGAGGTGATTTGATTTTGTCAAGATTTGGAGCCTTTAGGCTTGTATTTGTTGTCCCTTGTTCCTCAAGCAAGGGAGAGATATCCTAAGAGAGCTCCAAAATATCACATCAAATCTTCCAAATAATAATTGCTAGTTACCAAAGACAAGGTGAGTGATTTGATTGTACCATTAATTTTATTCTTCTAGCATTTGTATGAATATTTTTATTATTACATTTTTTATAAATAGCAACAGTTGTACCTAGAATGGAAATAAAAATCAATTGGATTTCTTACAAAAAACTCTCTTTGATGTTTGTTAATGTAGGCATTGACTGAAGGCAGAATACTGCAAATAGTTGTAAGTACAAACTCTTTCTTTCCTCCCTTTCAAACCTTTCCTTTTTAAAATTGACCGTGCCTACTTCAGTGTGCGTGTTAGCCACTATAATGTTCAGTGAAAACTTCAATTTGTGCCACCAATCCAGCTAAAAAGATATTACTAAATACTATCCAATAGAATAAATGCTTCTTAAATAACATGGAACTCAAGCTACAGGTTAAGCCGGAAAATGTTTGTCAAAAGGATATCTAAACTCAAGTTGGCCACAAATCAGTGGCTGATAAGATATCTTTAAAGAACCACGGAGCAAGCATTTGTTGAGGTAATTACTCCAATAAAGCATGACGCAGCTACAATCACATCAAAGAAATGATGAAGACAAAAAACATCTTAGAAAAACTCTACCTCAATTGACTTGGAACTTATAAGTCCGATAGAATCACCAATGAGAATTCTCAGGTTACCAGTTTTGCACTACGGGAACTAGTTTATTACAAAAATAAAGTAAAAAACACCTAACATTACCCCAAAAAAAACTAGAATTTCGGTGGTGTTACCCCTTTAGCATACCTGTATCGCTTATTTTTCTAATTGCCATATTCATGGTATCTGCAACATAGATGTTGCCCCTATCGTCCATAGTAAAACTCCTGGGATGATTCATCCTTGCTTCTCTTGGCCTGCCATCAACATGACCAGCATAACCTTCTGCCGAACCAGCAACAAGTTTGGGCCTGCTGTCTGCAAATCAACGCCAGTAGAAATCAGGAAATATGAGTAGCCATAATGAATGACATTAAGAAAGGTAAAGCAATGTTTCAGATGTTCTATGGCTCGCCAAGGAAAAAAAGTGGTGGATATAGCACAAGATAACAACAGACTATGTTCCACAATAAAAAATCTATATAAATGGGAATTCAATGGTGCACCTTGGATAGGCGTTGTTCAAAGTTTTATACACCTAAAAAAATGAACCCATAAATTGTTAAAATACAAATTTGCCATTTTCTTATTTCTATTCACCATATTAGTTACAGCTATTATTATCACTTTTTTGTATTATAATCCTCAAATGGTTGGCCTTCTGGGCCCGCCCACAATAAGCAACTTTTCTGCTCCAAAAACCTGGCGTTCAAGAGGCGTCCGTAGATGCCACAGCCCACTAATCGAGCCCTTGATATTGTCTACATACACGTCACAAGGGTCTCTACCTTACCTTTCTCTTCAAATGCAATAAGTACCAATCAATATAGTTATTTCTGTCAACTACTAATGGGAAGTTTAGAAAAAATAAGACACACATTAAGATGGTATGTAAGACTGAACTCGTTCTCAGAAACCCAACAAAGGATGAGCTCAGGAAGGTAGTACTTGTTCTTTTTTTTTCTTTTTCTTTTTTAGACAAAATTAAGGGATAATGTCTGAACTCACACACACACATCACATACGGATGATTCGAATCCAAGACCTCTAATTGATAGCCAAAGCACCTAACCAACAGACTAAAGAGAGCTGCGTAGTACTTTTTCTATCAAATTTTTATTTGAGATTGGCTGTAGTCAAAGATATTTTGAATTTCACAACTTTAGGATCAGCTACTGCCTAATTGGCGGTCAAATTTATAACATGGAGTGGAATACCATAGCAAGAATTAACAACATACAGTCTTAATCAGCAACGACTTTAATTTAGTGCAATTAGTGCCTAATTTTCTGTGGCATATACCATAAAGAATTTGTTGTGCGGATCATGAAGAGTAGCAAATGAGGAAATAACATACCAAGCATAAGCGTAAGCGATTAAAATGTTCAAGGATACTTGGCACATCACAGTAGGATAAAAAAATATAAAGCAATTAAATAGAAGCCATTACAACCATGAATATCAATTGGCTATAAATTTCATTAGGTTTCTCCACAAGGACATTGGAGTCCTAATGAAAACTTCTAAAATAGGAAAAATTCACACAAAGAATAACGCATTCATTTAAAAAATGCAAACATCCAGCAAACGCGTTAGACAACATAAGATGAAATAAATTTAATACAATATCAGGAAGTTGAAAAGTTGGGTGCGAGACTTTGTTAGCAATGGGCACAAAATTGTTACCAAGTGATCCACACTCCTAACAAAACCAAATGCCTAAATACTAAACAAACCAGAACAAAACAAATCACACATGGAAAGAGAAATAATAATTGCCTTTGCCTTGAGGGTTATAATTGCTTGTAAGAATAACTTTAGAGTTGTATAAATATTTTAATAGAGCACAATGGTTGCACATCAGACAATCCAAACAAGGAGACAAACTACAATGTTTTCTACCACAATACAACTTACTTTTGGCAGACACATAATGAAAGGTAGATCTAACAATTTACAGTATGAAAATCATCTTTCATTACACCACAAGGATCCCACCAAAAGCACAGCTCAGCTCCATTAGCTAAATGCCGGGAAACTATTAAACAGCCTCAAAACATTCTCCTCCTCCCAGAAAATGAAACTACATAAAATGCGTAATAGCTACAGCTAAAAAAACAAAAAGGTGGGGAGAGCAGAAATTTCACCCACATCACACCTAACCTTCAGGTAAAAAAAAAGGATAATCTAACAAAAGGAAAAACGCTGAAAAAGACCAACTCACATCGGGACAATGGCAGAGATATCCTGAAAATGTTGCTGTTCACTGAATCCAGAACCAAGAGCTCGCCGCCTTTCGAAACTTCGACTGAAAAAGGCTCAATCCCAAGCTTGCTACCGTCGAAAACCGTCTCCACAGTGTACCCACTCTCAAATTTCATCAATGGACGTCCGGAGATCACTAGAAAACAATCAAATCCCATCACTAAAAACCCGAAACAGCAAAGAATACTAATGGAGGGGCTATACCAGTCTTTGGAGAAGAAGTGATCGTCCATAGCCGTTTCAAGATGGCAGAGAGCACGTTGGAAAATAATCCACCCACCAACTCTGCAAGAAGGAGCCATACATTTCAGCAGTGATGGAAAAAAGAATGCGGAAAGGAAAATAAACCCACTTGCTGGAAATGCTGCTGAGACTGAGCTAACTCCACTAAGCACGAGCACCAGAAGAAGGATCAAAACAATTCCTTGCTTCCTTTCTGCCATTAATGCCAAGCCTTCCCAAGCTCAACCAACACCCCAGTATGCAGATGAAGAGGAAGGAGAACAGAGAAAAAGGGAGCTCAGAGAGAAACTGAGAAGGGGAATGCAAGAAGGGAAATTGATGTCAGATGATGGGAAAGAAGAGAAAACTCCATCATGCTCTCCATCTTTTTTTTTTTTTCCTATTTTACTGTCGCTACTGCAAGTATTGTGGGATAAAGAAGCTAAAAGAAGACAAGCGACTGCTTGAACCGCGCATACGCTGCTTCACCATCTCTCTCTCCCCCTCTCTCTCTCGGATTTAATAAAATTATCCGGTATAAATACTGTTTCGAAGGGTTGTGCAGGAACTTTTATTACGTCCGGTGAAAGCATGTAGAGGAACATCTGTTTGGAGGTAAAATTCTGTCAAAAAAATTGTTATTTGCTCGATATTGCTAGGTATTATTTGATAATAACGAGGAATACCTCTCTGTGAAGGTCAATACCGAGTTATACCGAGCAATACCGAGTTGTACCGAGTTTTTTCTAGGAAAAACTCGGTATTTTTTTTACAACTCGGTATTGCTCGGTATAACTCGGTATTGGGCCTTCACATGGTGGTATTCCTCGTTTTTGTTTGATATTGCTCGGTATTTGCTCGATATTTCTCATTTTTTGGCGCGATTTGGCCTCCGACCGGACGTTCCTCTACGTCCTCAGGTCGGAGGACGTAATAATTGTTCGTTGTGCAGGGTGTAAATTTGTTGGGTCAGAAATTTGAAATCAGCCCAAATTCAATTTGATTAAAATTTGGACCCGAACCCAACAGGTCGGCTATATAAATTTTTTTTCTCTATTGTATTATATTAAGAGATAAATTCTCATTTAAATCTATTAAAAAATATCATTTCTAACATTTTTCTAATCAAATATTTTTAAGTTTATCTCTATCTCTTTTAACATAGGTTAAATCTAATATATCTACTCTCACTAATCGAGCCATTAGAAGGCCAATATTTTATGTGACCAAACCTTTTAAGGCGACTTTTTCTAACCTTATCTGCCATTGAAGCTACTCCAATCTTTTCACGTATATGCTCGTTTCGCATTCTATCTCTAAAGGTAAAGCCACTTATCCATCTGAGCATCCTCATGTAGCTACTGGAATTAGATTATGAATTTTTTTGGTTCAAATATATATTAGATTATCATGTCAGATCATTTATTGTCATTTCTAAATTTATGATGTGATTTACTATAGGAGATTTAAATAAAATAGTTAAATTGAAAAAAAAAATTGAATTTGGGGAGCAATATTATGGATGTTCTTGAATGATATTTAAAATTTTCTCTATCCAAAGTCAAACTCAAGGACTATTGAGTGATAGGAGGGATTTTAATGATTTTCTTTTATTTTACAAATTTTCTTATAATATTTTGAGAAAAATTAACTTAAATTTGTGATTTTTAAATATATATATATATATATATATACACATAATAAAAATATCTTTATTTTACATCATTTTAGGATTCTTAAGAACCATGAGGGTGACTTTTCTACATTATTGACTTCTCTCACTTTTAATTAAGCTCCCAACAAAGCATAAAAAATGAATATTGAGCCATCTAATTGGATTTTTTGCTTAGTTGTCTCTTAAAGATTTCTTATCTAAAGCTTTCTAAGAGTCTTGATTATTATACAAGTAGTAGTGTTGCAATCAATGGAAAATGATTTGGTCCGTGATCGACGGGAGGCTTATCTTAATACTCAAGGAGTAACATTGCCTTGAAAATTTCCTAGATCATAATTTCATGTGATAGATATTTCAAAACTAACAAGCATTTTTAGCCTTGCAAAGCAATAGGTAAAAAAGAAGGGACAACTTTTGTGAGCGTAAAAATCCTAATATGACAATGCATGAAATTTTATATGATGCACAAATTTTAGAATAACTTTAATTATTAACTTTACAACATGATAAATCTATGATAGAATGAGTTATTTTAGTTAGGGGACTCTAGTCACTTCATTAGATCACCATTAGTCACCAAAGTTGGCATCGACCCAAGCACACCTGTTCGAGCATCATCATCCAATCATATTTTAATAATAATAAGGTGCTATTTACACCCCCCACATTATTAATGTTTAAGGGAAATATTCATAGTATATTATTGATAATAATTGAATTGCCCATTATGAGATGTCTATTCTTTCTTACTTAATTGAATGTTCATGTGTGTATTTTTATTGCTATGCGAAGCTAAAGATATAAGATTTTCTCTTTCTACTAACACTACTTCCTATGCACAATAATTATATGATATTATACATAAAAAATAATTTTATTCATTAATAAAACTTAAGCATACAAATATTATTTAAAAAAAATGAGTAAAATAATTTAGTAATTATTCGGCCTTATATATTTTTATAGCATATTTAGTTTGAGCTTAAGTTAGACTTATACCAATTTAAGACATTAAGGTTACGTTTGGGGCAAGTTTTTTACAGCTTCTTAAAGTAGTTTTTTAGTACAAAAACTAAAAAATTTGTGCTAAAAAGCAGTTTCAATAGCAATAAGAAATCCATCCCAAGCGAAACTTAAGTTCGAACAAACAACATAAAGTACCCTATAAAGGTTACATCATTTATGTATATTTTTTTTTCATGAATGAGAAAAGACAAAAAAAATTGTAAGTGAGCTCTTTAGTATGATTTGCGACTTATCATAACTTCCCCCTTTCCCATTACAAGCAAGGATATAATTATGGGAAAAACTCGTATTTCTGATGGCCTAAATCTGCTGAAAAACAAGAAATTACACTGAAAATTTTGCATTTCCGACGGATTGCCGACAAAAATTGGGTCAACAGTAAAACGAGTGCCGAAACATTGTTCCTTTCGATGAATTCTGGCATGAATCCTCTGTGAGAAGTCCAATACCAATATTCTGGCATGAATCCTTCGTGAATTGATCAACAATTACGTCATCTAATGTGAGGTGCACTTGATTTTCATGTTTAAAATATGGGCATCAAAACTTTCTATCTGAGATGACGCTAGACAATTGGTAAGCTATCTGGATAAAAAATTTACCCCATTAATGAACTCATTTGTTAATATCTTTCATTCAATCGATAATACATCCAATTTCTTTTATTTTTAATATACATAATATGAAAAAATTTTCTTAAACATATGAAAAGTCCGTATAGATTATCAGACCTACACAATTATCTCAAGGCTAACTAAGATGGGGGTGAATTGGTTATTTAAAAATTCTTGATAAATTTTAGAAAATTGTTTAATAATTTTCACAATTTGATTTTCTTTAAAATATGCTTTTTAACCACAACAACAAGTTGTTGAAAATAAAATGCGGAAATAAAAAAATGAACACAGTAAATTATAATGGTTCAGTCCAACAAGACCTATGTCCACTCCCTGAAGATTCTTACTTTAGGTATTGCACTATTACCAAAGTGACTCTCATTTTGCCCCACAGCAATGCGGAGAAGCATTTATAATTTTCCTCTCTTCCACCAATCCCTGGTGCGGTAGTACCGTCGTCCTTTCACATCCTCCATGTATTGGCAGAGTACCGTCATCTTTTCACACTATCCAAGTGTCAGCAAAGTACCGTCATCCTTTCACACTCTTCAAGTGTCGGCAGAGTACCAGATCTTCTCAAAAGATATTCTCTCGAGCAACTAAAAAGAAAAATGAAGAAAATTGACACAAAAACAAAAGAGATGGCCTCACCTTTGAGAAATCATGTGAATCTTTCGCATTCCACTTGTAAGAACTCTCTCTCAAACACTCTCCCAAATCACCCTTGCACTTGCTCTCTAAGAAATCACGAAGACAAGATTCATCCAACTCAGTTTCTATGGACATTTTATATGAAAGACACAAAAAACCATCCAGAAAACTAAAAATTTCAATTTTGACCGTCCACGATCGTACAGTACGATCAACAATCGTCCCAAATAAATAGTTCAAAATTTGCTCGTACAATCCTGTACGAAATGTTTTCATACAGGCATATCGTAGGGTATGATATGTATATTGTATCGTACGAACAATTATCAAAAAATTCTTATTCATCTAGAAGAAAAGATACACCACATTTTCATACTCTGGACATTGTCTGTGTGAACTTCAGATTGTCCCGGATGAATAGTTCAAAAAATTTACTTATTCGTATGGACGAAATTGTTCCCAACATTTTCGTACTTTGGATGTCGTCTGTATGAACTCCAGATCATCTCGGACGAACAGTTCAAAAAATTTACCTATTCGTATGGACGAAAAATGTTTCCAACATTTTAGTACTCTAAACGTCGTCTGTATGAAGCCAACTTTGTACAGTACAAACAATACTTAGAAATTTTTTTCCCTTCCATGCTTCGATTAACTACTTGCTGGAGGAAATAACTAAACACATCGTTCCGCACGAATTGAAATCGTACAATACGATTAGTTTAAAAAATTACAAAATTCTAAAACTCCCTCAATGTGTGTGTATACGGTTACTCAATTACAATCACACTCTTTCAGACTAAAAAAAGTGTAAAAATACAGACTCCAATTATAATTAATCCTAAAAAATTATGACTATAAGTCTTCAACAGTTTGAAGAATGATTTTTTCTAAAATATTAGTACACACAAACAACAAAAATAATACATTCAATATAAGTTAGGAGAAACAGTAATCAAAATAATAATATTTAGAATCATAAAAAATACACATGATATGAAAACATAAAAATGAAAACTAAGTTGTAACAATATAATGTGAAGATATTAGAGATTGGAGTAACATCTATTTAAGAAAAATAGATTGAATTCAAACTTTTTTTGTAAATGGGATGGTGATAATTCTCATTTAAATCTAATTAGAAGGTCAACAAATTAACAATAACATCAAAGCCTTTATCCATTACGTGGGGTTGGCTACATGAGTCCTTTTTCTTTATTGTGTTCTATTAAGAGTCAAATTCTCATTTAAATATAATAAAGAATGCTCATTTCCAATATTTTTTTACCAATTCTTTTTAGGTCTACCTCTACCTTTCTTAACATAAGCCAAATCTAATATCTCTACTTATGTAAATGGGTCACCCGGAGGCTGTCATTTTATGTGACTGAACCATCTAAGGTGACTCTCTCACTCTCTCTAATCTTATCTCCCATGGGAGCTTCTCTAACGTTTTCACGTATATGCTCATTTCGTATTTTGCATGTAAGAGTAAAGCAACTCATGAACATTCTCATCTCTACAAACACTTAACTTAATGGTATGCTTCTCTTTTAATGACTAGCATTCTACACCATAAAGCATTGCAGGTCTCACCACCATCTTCTAGAATTTTCCCCTAAGTTTAAGGGGAATATTCTATCACACAATAATAACACAGTCATCCACTTTAACCATCTAACTTGAATTCTTCTAATAGTATCCACATCTATTTCACAATCAACTCCCTCTCTAAGCTTATCAAAAAGAAGAATATGATAAAAAAAAATGCATACACCATAGTACAATCTCTTGCAAATGTCTACTGAGAACATCCATGACCAAAGCAAAAAAGATATGGGCTAATTGCAAAAAAAACTTACAGTGGTTCCGATGACCGAGGCAACGAATAATGACGACGGAGGTGGTGTATGAAGGCGACGGATGCAAGAGGCAACTCATGTAATCGGGAGAGAAGCGGGAATGAAATGAATAGCAAGATGATCACGAATAGTGTCAGGAGGGGAAATAAGGCCTTTTTCACTGGTGCTCCCAGCAAATTTTCCGCCAGATGTCTCCAGCTGCTGTTCCGCAGGAAAATTTTGTCGTGTTTAAGTAAGCTGACATATTTTCTGTCGGAAGTTCTGCCGAACCATTTTTGGGGCATTTTTGCCAGGAGGTACTGCCAGCTTAAGAAAACTCGGGGCACTGCCAACAGGTTTTCCACCGGTAATGTTCTTGTAGTTTATCCGTTGGACAACCCACCTACAATTGTTCAACAAAATATCCACCGATTACACCAACGCTACTACGAAAAATATAATACCGCTAGAAAGTCCGTTGATAATTCTAGTTTTTCATGTAGTGTATGTCATTATAGTGGTATACCACAATAAAATCCCAAATTAGAGTTAAGAGAGGAAAATTAGGTATTAGATAGAAAGGATCATGAGAATGAGGAACATATGACATGTAATGATGAAGTCAAGAGCGTGGTGCTCTATGCAACCGAATATAATATATTGGTTCGGAACTTAGACTTTCAGCCAATAAATCTTAAGTTCGAGATATGCATATAAAGTGCCTCTAAATTTTTTATTTAATTCGTTAAAAATGCCAAAAAGAATGATGGTGCTCTTGTTGGAGTGTTCATGTTGGATAATAGTGTTACAATATCAACCTTCTTGTATTTTTATGTTATTGTTTTATACTTATGAGAAATGCTATCAAAATGTTATGAAAAAAAATCACATTAAAATAGATTCCACTACTCTTGCTAATTGATCTAAGTTTCACAAACTTTTCCAAAATACAACTATATTGTGTACGTGCAATATTAAGGCAGCATAATGTATTAATAAAATTAGTTTAAATGAAAATACAACCCGATAACTTTGTCAACTTAGGCTTCATTTGGGACGGCTTTTTTTTTGCTTCTTAAAGCAGCTTTTTAGTACAAAAATTTTTAATTTTTATATTAGAAAGCTACTTTAAGAAGTAGTAAGAAAGCTGTCCCACACGAAGCCTTAATCAAATTATTTTAGCTTTTTCTTTTACAATTGTGTATAGTGTGATGCAATATGAATACAATAGAAATTTATATTACATAAATGGATTTCTAATTTATTATTTATAAGATAGTTTTACATACATATATAGCGCATAATTCTTAAACATTTACTTATCTAACCTCGAACTTTAATAACTACTTAATTAATGGTTTTAACATTTCAATCACATCAAAATATATACATGAAATAAGAAGTAGTAAGAAAGCTGTCCCACACGAAGCCTTAATCAAATTATTTTAGCTTTTTCTTTTACAATTGTGTATAGTGTGATGCAATATGAATACAATAGAAATTTATATTACATAAATGGATTTCTAATTTATTATTTATAAGATAGTTTTACATACATATATAGCGCATAATTCTTAAACATTTACTTATCTAACCTCGAACTTTAATAACTACTTAATTAATGGTTTTAACGTTTCAATCACATCAAAATATATACATGAAATGTATTTTTTCACTTTTAAAAAATTAATGGTAGTGATATTTTTATATGATTTAATGATTTGTATATTATATAAGAAAATATCAAATCTTAGATATCAAATAGATAAATATATTATAATTGTGTGATATGTATATAAATCTACCTATTTATAATTATGAATATGAAATCACTGAGTATGTAAATGTAAATTTCCTAAATACATAAGTGGTGATCCATTTAATCTTTAGATAATTGTTTATAAAGCACAAGTTTCATGGTTGCAAATTTTTTTTTTAATGGAAAGAAGGTGAAGGTTGAACCTGACACAATGCCTTATTTTTATTTTCTTTTTTCTACTGCCCTTTGGTCTGCAGTGTAAAATACTAAAATATCTATACCTATTCATAAAACTAAAACTTTATTATTTTGTGTTGGTACTCTTTGGATATATTCCCTCTTTATTTTTCCTTTCTCACCTTTTTACAATTGCATGTGCCTTTTGGTTTTTTGTGGGCATTGGAAGGGGATCTTTGCCTCCATTGCCCCTATAATTTCTTGTCCTCCAAGGCACTTTGTTCTCTTCCTATAGTTTGCAACAGCTGTGGAGCTCTATGCTTGAGAAGATGTGTTGGAAATTTGATTAGTCAAATGAGTAATTTGTTTGTTTTAATTAGCTTTAGGCTTCATTTGCGACATATTTCTTATTATTTTGACTTTTCAGATCATAATCATAATTTTTATTTAATCACTGTTTTCAATAATATTTTGTACTAATAATCTGTTTTTTACAATAGCTTTTAAAAAAATTGCTTTCTCTATAGTGCCTTTACAATCACCTTTATAAAAATTATAGTCATTCCAAACAAGACCTTAATCTCATTGAAGAATAAAATTTCGTTTGGGTCGTCTTTCTTACTGTTTCTTAAAGTAGATTTTTTGTACAAAAATAAAAAATTTTATACTAAAAAACTGCTTTAAGAATCAATAAGAAAGCCGTCCTAAACGAAGCCTAAAATTTTGTTTGGAACAGTTTTATTATTGCTTTGTAAGGTTGTTATAGAAAAAAAAAAATTTTAAAGCTGTTGTAACAAATTATTTTTTATTATAAATTTTTTTCAAAGCAACAAAAAAGGCCAAACAGAAATTATGGTTATAAACTTAAAATCAAAGTAATAAGAAAAATGTATCAAATAAATCTAAAAGGACTAACCTTTCTCAAATTTGGGATTTATTTTGTTGGTTAAAGTTAGAAATTATATTTTAAGAAAATTGTGAAAATTATTAAATTTATTATTTAGTTGAATTTAATTAGATATTCATGTTGATATCAAAATTCAAAAAAAATAAATCCAAATTTTATGAAAAATGATAATTTTATTTTCATATATATTAATAAGTGAGTGAGAAATTATTATTTTCTAAATACCGATTGTGTTTGATCAGTTGGATTATAAAGTTATCTCAGACCTTAATTCAACCTATTGAGCTCGTTGGAGGATTGAGGGGGCTCACCCCATGCTTGGGTTTGGGTGGCTTCACAACTTAAATATTTTTTTACACTAGTGTCTCAATGCTATATACTCGAGTGCCCCAACACTGTATACTTTGATTGAAAAAGACATAATCAGAGTGCTACGAAGCTCCAAAACAGGTGTTGCGGCACTATTGTACATATTGAAATCAAAGAGTTGGAGAGCCACAATGCTCCAACTTTGCGCTGCTATGTTGCGAGCAATTTTATTTCTCATTTTTCATTAATAATTGTATCATTTGTGGTTTCCATCATATCAATTTATATGTTCTAGTATAAGAATGATGCAAGAATGAAAAAAAACAACGAGAGAGTAAAATTGACACAAAAATCTGCATTATTTGTCCCAAATTTTCATAATAAATTCTTAGTATAATATTGCTCCATAATTTCTTTTTTTCAGATTTTGAAACTTTTCCTGTTAAATCCTAATATTTTTCTTTTCCGTTATATTTCTTATTTCTTATTTAATTCGTTGCATGATTTTATATCACACCAACATATAATTATTCTCTGTTTATGTATTTAATATCTAAATTTTGATATTAACGTATATAACATTTTTATGTCTTAATCACATCAAATATATGCATAAAAAAATAATGTTTTTCACTTCAAAAAATATTAATATTTTTTATGAAATTAAAAATCCGAGGACAACATAAATAAATATAAAAGTTTAAATGTTAAATATATTTGTAAATCCCTTAATAAATAACTAAGAATTATATGAAATGTTTTAAAAATTTCTCCTTTGGACAAACAAAGAACAAGAACATCCAATTGCAAACATTCCTGCATTTATTTGGAATTCTAAACAAGACTTAACATTATTGACAGAATAATACAAGATATAAAGCAGAACAACTTGAAATTTTTGAAGCCTATTTCTAGTGCCAGCAACTGTCTATTAATAAAAGAAAACAACAAGGCATCTCATTATCTCAATACAGTGATCAGTGATCTGCTGTGAGAAAGATTTGAATTTAGCTCAAACCATATAAGTCATTCCAACCCGAATAATATTCATATGAGGCACACTCATATTTGCAGCACCTGCTCTGCAATTCCTTCTCAGGAATGAATAGAAGTAGTTGATCACAAGCTTCTTTGTGAACCAAGAATCCTTTCTTGCTCTCACATCACCCTGAGCAAGCAGATAAGTGAATCCTGATTCTATCCCTTCTCTCAGTGCAGAAAGTTCATATTCCAAACTTGGATCCTCGGTCGATGGCGACGAAGTAGATGGAAGCGAAGAACCATCTTCCACCCTGGTAACTTTGATGTCAACAACATTCTTATCAGACAGTAATGGGATGCAGAGCTCGGGAACATCGCTTCGAATGCCGGTGTTCCCTGACACCATTGACTCATTGTTAGGATCTGTTTCTTCTGGGATCTTCTCTATTGCAAGTTCTTGAGCTTCCTTTCTCAAAAACTTCTCAAGACTCCCCACTAACAGCTGCTCAAATGTGTGGTGGTCTTCCTTGGTTGCATCTTTGTATCCGTAGCGTGCAACACATCGGAACATGTGGAAATCCTTGTCACAAATCCTTCGAAAAAGGAACCGTTCGCCGAGAGGAACAATGGGAACTGGAACATACTTGATGCAGACAAACACAATAACTGAGTGCACAGCAGGGAGGGTGACAAGAAGCTGGCCAAATATTGAAGGGATACCTTGTACCAACTCATTATAGACAAGTCCAATTCCTGGAACTCTAACAGTTCCAAGTGAGGATCCAAGGTCGGTTATGAAATCCATGGAAATTTTCTCTCGCACCTCACTGCGGTACTTCAACACACTTCCATAGTTCCAGACATACATCACAAAGAGGAAACTTAACGCAAATGCAAGTGGAAGCCACCCACCTTCCAGTACCTTGCTAAGAACTGCGGATAAGTAAATCAGCTCTATTGTCCCAAATATGGCAGGGAAACTAAGGGCAAGAAATAGGTTGGTTTGCCATATGAGGAGCATTACGAGTGTCACCAATGTAGTGCTCACCAACATCACCAAAACCTCGGCAATACCTGCAGAAGGAGGCTAAACAAGTTAGCATTGATATAAAGAATAAATAAATAAATAAACTAAGGCTTCTTTGGGATGGCTTTCTTACTGCTTCTTAAAATAATTATTTAGTTTGATATTTTTAATTTTTGTATTATAAAGTTGCTTTAAGAAGCAATAGAAAAGCCGTCCGAAACAAAGCCTAAAATAAAACCATTGATCTAACCCTTTTCTACCAAATATTTCAATAATTTTATCCACCCCAGATAAGGAAATTAAAACGTCAGAAAAGAGCCATTCAGAAAATATTGGAATGAGAAAAGGCTAAGAAATCAGCTTAAGAGATAAACGTACATTCAAATATCTGTAAAAAGATTCAGAAGTACTTACCATACGCATTAGCAATGTCGGTTGTGCTCCTGAAAATGGCAACAATAATTATGCACATGACCATCAAGAACCAGTTGATAATGGGAATATATATCTGGCCTATAAATCTCTTAGAGGTGTGTATAATCTTCATCCGAGGGAAGCAACCAAGAGCCATGGATTGCTTAATGCAGGAAAATGTCGCTGATATCATGGCTTGACTTGCAATCATAGCAGCAAAAGTAGCTATGACAAATATTGGCCAAAACAGGGCCTCTGCTCACCAATTCCACAAGTCAAGCATATTAAGAGTTAGTTCAGGCACAGCTTAGCAAAATGATCCTACGAAATTTACAAGATGGTCAAAATTGACACGAGATTATTGGAATTTATTTGAGAAAAAAAAAATCTCAGAGAGAAGATTCTGACAATTTGCATGACCAGCTATAGCAGATGATTCACCTGGAACAGAATCATAGAAAACTCTTTCAACTGAATCTGGATGTTTCATTAGATATGCAGCTTGGCCAAAATATGCTAAGAAAAGGCAGGGAAGCACTAAAAATGTGAAGGCAATCTGCAAATAAACCATCTATGATGTTACTGGAAGCTACATATCTTGGCGTTGGACTAATGAAGATTACCAGATAAAGTACAGGTAACCAAGGAAAAGAAAGAGAAACAGGAATGGATCAAACAAAAGATGTTGACCTGTATAGATTTTAAAGAGAAATGGCCAAGATCTGCAAACATTGCTTCAGCTCCTACATTTATGAGTGGAAAATTAATTAGACAATATTTATAGAAAGATCCTCAAGCTTCAACAAGAACAACGATAATAAAAGCAAGTCTATAATTTTAAATGGGAAAGAAAATTTCAACAACAATTCCCTGAATATTCAAAACTTTATATAAGGAGTGCTAGCACAAAGGTCCCGACAAAAAAAAAAGCATCAATTCATAAGTGACACTCCCTTCACTCGAACGGAGCCTGAGCTCCCTACCCACTACCCCACTTGTGTCAACACAAGATTTGTGATGTTATAAGGTCAGGAGAGTGCGAGTGGCAGGTCAAGTGATTTAAGTTGAGATGAGCCACAATGTGAGAGAGGGAAAGGGAAGAGAGAACTAGACAATCTAATGAATAACAGATCCCTTGTGTTGTTATTTCTCGGTGAGAGATCCAAATAATATATTCCTGCCTTAGAATATAAGGTATTTATGAGATATACTTCATAATTTTCTCCATCACAAACTAGAAGAATCCCCAATGGAATTCATAGAAAATCCTCATCACATTTAACATTACACATGCCATGATAATTAAGTGGTAAAAATTTTTTTGCAGAAGAGATTTTAGAAAGCAGATTCTGAGATTTTCGAATGAATCATTACATCATTTAATCTCTTGTTGCATCTTGTACTTTGTGTGGCCTACCATTGGGAATATCTCTACCATTCTAGGCAACATTCGCCTATGCATGTGAGTTGGCTGTCTTAAAAGTTCCTGAATCAACATGAGGGTATTCCACATGGCCACTCATTCCTTCATCTTTTTCAACGTTTTGGCACTCTAGTTCTCAATATTCTCCAAGTTGGAATGAGCTTTTGTCAAGCTAAGCTCTAAGTTGGAAGAAGCTTTGTCAAATTAAGGGGGGACTGGGGAGGCTCATTTCTTTGTAGCTAAAGTGTCGTTGATAGAGATGGGGTGATTATCTTTGGAGAATGTGATGGGTCAAGAATAGTACGAAGCCAAATACGTAGCCTGAGTCATGTTTGGATCTAATTCAACTTCCCATTGGGCTAGTGACACAAGTTTATGCAACGAATTTCAAACACACTTTATAAGCTAATTCGTCCTACATGGGACCAAGCAAGCTTGAGTGCCATATAAAGCATTAATCAAGACTAGACAATCATCATTCAAGCCTTAGAATAATTCAGATTTTTGTTTATGTATGCAAAATTGGATTTTTTTTTTTTTTTAATTTCAGTTTTATAATTATATGTTTTCTAGTAAGGGTACTTTAACCTTGTCCTTTTTCTTTTAAATACCCGAAATTATTACAAAGGTATTTTAGGTGTTCGTGTGCATGTCGTGTAATATATTAGAAACCTACCTATTAAAAGGCATTTAAAAGGAATAAGATGTCAATTTTTTGTTGATGAATTCTCTTAGTTTTTTAAGAGAATAATAACTCATCAAAATTTCTCTGTGGTATTCTTCCCTGACTTGCCAACCAACCTTCCATAGTTGGCTATGATATCAACACATACCAAGGTTCTTGTTTCTTCGTAAGCAACAAGGTTCTTGTTTCTTCGTAAGCAACGGGTCACGGTTTTTGCTTCCACCTTGACCCTCTCCCCTTCGGTTCTTGCAAATCCTGCTAGCTAAAAGCCCCCAAAAGGACCATGGAACTTATCAGCATGATTGATTGAGATTCATGAAATTGATGCACATCATTCGTTTTTTGCTATGCTTAATAATCACTACGACAATAGGGAACCCTTATGGGTGCTACACATCTCAAATAAAATCTGCATTCGGAAGCTTACTAATTTCCACTTTGATGAACTCACTCATCTCGTCCACAAAGCTCCACTTTCTTTGTTTGGTAGGCTTACTACTCAGGTGTACGATCAAATGATGGTGGGAGATCTCAAGAAATTGATGCACATCATTCATTTTTTGCTATGCTTAGTAATCACTACGACAATAGGGAACCCTTATGGGTGCTACATATTAGAGCAATAAATCAACATATATTCTGACTAGTGTATATCTCTATATGTAGCCAAATATGTTACTGCTATGTCTAAACTCTATATATATTAGCTTGTACTATTCCGGTGAATAAGAATAACCCTTCTTTCCAAACTAGTCTCTGTTTTCCCGTTCTTGAGCTCGTCTTCTTGGCATATGCGGGATCATGAGATTCTTCAATTATGGGTGCTACACATCTCAAATAAAATCTGCATTCGGAAGCTTACTAATTTCCACTTTGATGAACACACTCATCTCGTCCATAAAGCTCCACTTTCTTTGTTTGGTAGGCTTACTACTCAGGTGTACGATCAAATGATGGTGGGAGATACTCGAATGTATCCTGGACATAATTATAACAACATTTGCTAGAGTTCCTCTATTAAGGCGGGACTCAAATTTGCCAAGCTATCTGACATACTCACAATCTTAAATGACCATCATAGAAGTTGCAAATAGGCAATTGAAATGTGACAATAACTCTGATGAGTCAAGATAATATATAATCACAGGTATGGTTATGGAGTAGAGTGAGAAGTCTTTCAAAATAAAGAACCCAAGCATCCACAAGAAGCCAACAAAGTTACCATAGGAGCTGAGTTTGCTATAGAAGCAAAAAACTTGGAGCCCCTACTCAACACCTCGACATTGATATACTTGATTGTCTTTTCTAACAACTCAAACATTGTCTGAAATGAGCACTTAGAAGCTACAAATTTAATTCAGTTATCTTTTACATTTCGATGAACAGAAAAGATTCTAAGAATTTTTGCATGAATTTTCATCAAACATAGAAATTTAAATTAGTTATCTTTTACACCTTTGATAGACAAAAAAGAGTACAATTTTTTGCACAAATTTCCATCTCACACAGAAAAATGTATATATATATACTCTTATTTCTTCTCTGCCTTTCTCGTGTTCCTGTTCCTTTCTTCTTCTTACATGGTATCAAGAGCTACTTGATGGGAGATCAAGATTCAGCTTCATCTCTCCCTCCCTCCTCCACCGCTCTCGCCGGAAACTGCTCCAACGATCCCGTTATTCCGGCATCCCTGAAATTCCTGGTCACCAACATCAAGAACCTGCTTCCTCATCCTCTTACCACCGAAAACTACCCCATATGGAGAACCCAAATTCTCCAGCAGTTCACGGCTACAGGTTATCTAAGCCATCTCACCGGCGACAATCCTTCCCCTCCGGCTGATCAACCCGCTGCGCACGCTGGCTGGAAACTAGTCGACAGCACATTGATTTCGGCCCTTTTCTCTACAATCTCCCCCTCCATCCTGCCTTACGTCATTACCGCCACCTCTGCCTTTGAAGTCTGGTCGATTCTTGAACGAAGACTTCAATCGTCCTGTCGCTCTCGAGTTCTTCAACTCAAGAACGAACTTCACAATCTCCAAATGAAGAATTCCTCTATGCAACAATATCTCACGCAAGTCAAGACTCTTGTCGACAGCATTGCCGCCTCCGGCTCCAAAGTTGATCCCGAAGACATAATACTTTACACTCTAAACGGTCTACCTGCTACTTATAACCCCTTCAAAACATTCATCCGGAATTCACAAACTCCTTCCGATCTCGATTCGCTATATTCGCTACTCTGCAGCGAAGAAATCTACATTAATCAAGAACATCACCACAACAACTCCACCGATCCAACAGCTCTCTACGCAATGTCGCACAACCAACAGCGTGGTCGGACAAACCGTCGACCGCCCAAGAACTTCAAGAACAACCAATACTCACCTTCTGCACCCATTCCCTCCCCGACTTCCGTCAACAACTCGAGCTCGCAACGGCTCAACTGCCAAATCTACGGTAAGAACGGTCACATCGCACTCAATTGCTGGCACCGTTGCAACTTCAAATACGCTCCTACAACAGCCACCACACCTCGTGCTATGCTCACCAACACCGCGTCCTACCCAAATCAAGATTGGATTCTTGATACCGGTGCTTCGGAACATCTCACTCCCGACAACAACAACATTCAGCAATCAACCGTCTACCATGGCTCTTCGGCTGTTTCGGTAGCAAATGGTTCCTCTACATCCATTCAGAACACCGGACAGGGTCTTCTTCCACTTCCCGATACTCCTCGTAAGCTACATTTACGAAACATCCTACATGTTCCCTCTCTAACTCACAATTTGATTTCGGTTTCTAAGCTAACTCGTGACAATTCTATCTCTATAACTTTTGACTCTAACGGCTTTGAAATTAAGGATTCCCAGGATCGTCGACCGCTTCTACGTGGCCGACTCCATAACGGTCTCTATTACATCCATACTGATGCCGACGCTTCTCCACAAGCTATGCATACCACCGTGGCTCCCACCTACTTGTGGCATGCACGCCTTGGACATCCACACCGGCAACTTCTCAATCGCATGGCTCCAGCTCTGCCTACACCGACGCCCACTACTTCTCATTTTCTTTGCACTTCTTGTAACGTGGCCAAGAGCCACAAACTATCTTTCAACCCACGTACTTCGGCCACATCCTCACCGTTCGAAATTATACATTCGGACGTGTGGGGTCCGTCGCCGATACCCTCTACGATGGGTTTTCGATACTATGTTCTCTTTACTGACGATTATAGTAGATTTACTTGGATCTATTTCTTGCGCACTAAAAATGAAACATTTTCTAAATTTCAAATTTTATGCAATATGATTCAAACACAATTTTCTACTAACATCAAAGCTTTGCAATCCGACGGAGGAGGTGAGTATACTGGTACCGAATTCCATAACTTTCTTCAAAACCATGGCATACGACATCGTATCAGCTGCCCCCACACTCCAGAACAAAACGGCCTCGCCGAAAGGAAGCATCGCCACATCCTCGACGTCACCAGGGCTCTTCTACACGACTCACAGGTTCCTCAACAGTTCTGGCCAGAAACCGTAGCCACCGCAACTTACCTCATCAACCGGTTGCCCTCCACAACAACCGGATCCATCTCTCCGTTTCAATGCCTTTACCACAAACCACCGGCTTATGATCACCTTCGAATCTTTGGTAGTCTTTGCTACCCTTGGCTTCAGCCCTACAATCACAACAAACTTAATCCTCGATCCGCCAACTGTGTCTTCCTTGGCTACTCAACCCAACACAAAGGTTACCGGTGCTACAACCTCTCCACAAATCAAATTCACATCTCCAGGCACGTTATGTTTCACGAACACATCTTCCCGTTTCACTCCTCCTATCAACCTCACACTTCGACTACACCTCTCGACTCCCACCGAACTCCACCTTCTCTTCTTATTCCTACATCAACCATTACCCCTTCAACACATACTCCCAATCAAACCTCTGTTCAAAATCAGCAAACTCACTCAAACACCAGCCACACGATTCTCCAACCTGCTCCAGCAACTTACTCCCCTAACATTCTCAGCTCCAATAGACCCCCCACACTACCTGAACGTCCCAGTCACCCGATGCAAACCAGATCTAAGTCCGGCATCTCTAAACCCAATCCCATCTACTCGCTCCACAGCAACACCGCAACTACCATGACTCCTACCTCCTACAGACAGGCTATAAAAATTCCTCACTGGCATTCAGCTATGAAAGAAGAACTTACAGCTCTTCAGAAACAGCGGACATGGACGCTTGTCCCTAAACCACCGAACAAACATATACTCGGCTGTAAGTGGACCTTCAAAACCAAAACCCTTCCAAACGGTCAAATTGAACGTTACAAAGCCAGACTCGTCGCTTTAGGCTACGACCAACGGCAAGGTGAAAATTACAGTGAAACGTTCAGCCCGGTTGCAAAAATGCCTACAATCCGCTTACTTCTAGCCATAGCTATCAACCGTAAGTGGCATGTTCAACAATTAGATGTCTCCAACGCCTTTCTTCATGGCGACCTTCCCGACGACATCTACATGTGCCAACCACCTGGATTTGCCGATCTCAAGTCTCCGGATCTTGTTTGCAAACTCCACAAGTCCCTATACGGCCTCAAGCAAGCACCTCGTCAGTGGTTCCAAAAGCTCACATCGTTCTTGCAAACGAAGGGATTCCGGTTTAGTCGCTCCGACCCCTCCCTTCTCATTTTTACTAACAAGCATATTCATATCTATTTTTTAATCTATGTCGATGACATCCTCGTCACAGGAAATGATCAAACAGCCGTCCAGACCCTACTAAACGATCTCAACTGCACCTTCGCTCTAAAGCAACTGGGTCCGATCTCACTTTTCTTGGGCATTCAAGTGCATCACACACAAACAGGATACTTCCTCTCACAAGCTCATTTCGCTCGGAAGATCCTGAATGACGCCGGATTTGCTGACTGCAAAGCAGTACCGACGCCTCTCTCGCCCACTTCAACGCCACCGTCAGCTGACACCCATCCTTTCCATGACCCCACACTCTATCGCCGTATCGCAGGATCTCTTCAATATCTCTCCATTACACGCCCAAATATTGCATTTGCCACTAACCGAATATGCCAACACATGAAGGATCCCACTGATCACGACTACCTCACTCTCACCCGGCTTCTCCGCTACATCAAAGGGACCGTCTCATACGGTCTTCCGATCATCCCCGGCGACTTACAACTTCGCACTTACACGGACGCTGATTGGGCATCCGACAAATCCGACCGAAAGTCCATTTCCGGATTCTGCACTTTCCTCGGACCTAACCTCATCTCCTGGTCTGTCAAGAAACAAATTACCGTCGCCAAGTCCTCAACCGAAGCTGAATATCGCTCCCTCTCAGCGGCCACCTCGGACGTCATCTGGCTTCGCCGACTAGCGTCCGAACTTCATCTCCCGCAGATTCAACCAACTCCAATTCACTGCGATAATCAATCTGTCATTGCCATTGCCAAGAATCCGGTATTTCACGCACGAACCAAGCATATCGAAATTGACTACCATTTCATCCGGGAACATCTTAGCAACGCCAACATACAAATTCATCACATTTCCTCCAAAGATCAAGTGGCGGACATCTTGACCAAACCTTTCGCCCCGGCTCGGTTCAACGATCTTCGCTCCAAATTAACAATTCACAGCATGAATTATTAATTTGCGGGAGGATATTAGGATGTACAAGTTATCTTATTATGCTCCACATTGTATTTACTGTTTTACCTCTCTTTAGCCTATATAAGGACTACTGTATCACAGACTAAAACATAATAATATACTCTTATTTCTTCTCTGCCTTTCTCGTGTTCATGTTCCTTTCTTCTTCTTACAAGCCTAACTAAGTTACCATCGATATAAGCGAGGGGTTTGATTGAACTACGAATTTGAACTTCCAATACTATGCGAACTTCATTGGGCGTTAGATCAGCTTGTGGTCATGCCTAGCCAAGGATTGGATGTCAAGATGCTCCTAGCTAAGTGAGCCCTTTGTTGATTTCCTATGTAATCCTTCCGCTTCTCTTGATTTTTCTATTACTTCAAAAATCAATTAAGTGAACAATCAATAAAGATGTGAACAAAAAGGACATGTGCACAAAGAAACAACATTTTATGTTTAGAAACAAATTTAAAAAATAGACTAAGCTCTTTATGATAACTATTAATCATTTATAAAAATCAAGGTACCTCCACTTTTCTCATCCAGGACTTGGGACCTGGCAACGGCAGTGTTAATTAATCATTTATAAAAATCAAGGTAAAATAACAAAAGGAAACCAAAATAATTTGGTCCAAAGGCTCATTTAGTTGCGTGTATATAGAAAATATGTTTTAAAAAATAATGATTTTATTTTCGTTTATTTTGAGAATAGCAAAAGCAATCATCATTTTTGTGGAATTTTGATGTGTTTGTGGAGTTTAAACCCATACATCCAACCAAATGACTGAATCTAATAAATTTTCCATTTTTTAAAGCACATTTTCTAACTTCAACCAAACAAATGAGCCATCTATTCATAACAAGCAACAGAGTAAAAATAGCACTATAATCCCAAAATAACAGAAGAGTTAGATATTTAAGGAACCTGTAATGCACAAGACAACTCCCCCAAGTGCTGACCATGCCTCTAAGTTATTTCTCTTGAAGAACAAATAGATATAAACTGGATTTAAAGCTCTAAGAACAGTAATATCATGCTTAATTATGTTGTAGAACCCAATTGAGCCAATACCAAAGAACCAAAGTGCAAGAGCAGGAGCGAAGAGGAAACCCACTTTGCCAGTTCCAAAACTTTGTATACTAAACAACACCACAAGGATCGCAATGGAAAGAAGTACAACAGCATCTGCAAAAGGAAAAGCATAAAAAATTACCAAAAAGAAAAGAAAAGAAAAAAGACGGTGATTGCTGATTTACAAAAATTGAAAAATCAAACTATCATCCATGCCTCCAAAACAATAGAAAAAACAGCATAAAATAATGCTTCAAAAAGCCACAAACCCGTATTAAACCCTGGAATAGCTCCCTGTAGGCCACTAACTGCAGATAATACTGGAAGGGGAAAAACACCAAGAACATTACATAAATTTACAATCTCACGACAGAAATTTTGAATATAAAATGATAATAATGTACTTTTGGAAGGGGCAGGCTACCTGACATAGATGGAGTAAGAATGCCATCACCAATAATCATAGAAGTACCCATGAGAACCAGAAGTAAAAGAAGCATTTTGAAAGAAGAATTTCTTTCCAAACAATCTTTTATTCTAAGAGCTCTTTCTAACTCGATAGTTGGCAGTTTTAGCTGAAAACTAGAAATATCTTCATCAGCGCGCTGCTGATTTGGAAGTTGGCTAACTTTTGCATACCTACAAATCAATGAATACAAAGCAAATGTGCCGCCTGCCAATAAAATCGGAGTTCCAGCAGAGAAAAATTTTTAAGTTGATTAATAAAGATGAGTCATATAATGCTCTCATGAAAAAAGGAGACATTTTCATAGTTAATACACATATTACAATGACTTAAATTTATTTATTTCAAAAACTAGTATAAACAATAAATCATTACTTCATACCTTCTCCATTATCATTAGCCTTCAGCACTACAAACACATACTTTGCAAAAGGAATAAGCGCAATTGTGTAGAGAACTAAAGACAATGCTCCTAACACATCCACTTCTGATTTTATGGAAACCTTGCTGAAAACATCACTGAAAACATATAAAGGACTTGTACCCATGTCACCATATACAACACCAAGAGTTTGAAATGCCATAGCTATCGTGCTCCATGTTGAAAGATTCTGATCCAAATTAAAGAGAAGTAAAGGCTTTAGTCCTATACTACACTATATGATAATCAAGTGCAGAAAGTAATCGCACATACATTTGTCTGACAAAAGATAGCATGTTATGTTGGAAACAGAGAAATGCTGTAAAAATCACGAAGCTGCTCAAAAAGAAAACTAGGGCATGGCATGAATATGTCGATAAATTTATAACTTGGCAAAAATCCCTAGCTAATGTCACAAAGATGTAGGAAAGCAGCCATTCTATTATATGGGCCTTAATGCCTACTGAAAGTTCCTACATTCCCTCAAACCAGCAAAATCCACTGATAATGTACATAAACGGTTGGGTGAAAGGATGAATGTCTCTAGAGAAAGTTTGGCTTGTCATAGAAAAAATAAGTTGTTGGATGAACTGACCGCACACCACACAATCATATAAGGAAAAAAATTATTTTTGCAAATCCATCATTTGATTGAATGTAGCAAGTACCAGCATTAATTCCAAACTCTCCAAACCTTCACAAAACTCTCTTAAAACCAGTGTTTTCATTTTCACACTCATAATGAGTGAAAAATGAAATCATCATTTCTTTCAAACATGTTTCTAATTTACAAACAGCCAGATGAGCCGTGAAAGTAAAATCCTCATTTTCGAATAGTTGGTTTCCTTTATAAAAGCAACCAAAGAAGCACCTAGAAACTTCCCTTTTCATAAATGAGTGTACTTTTCTACTAACTGGTCTTGATTTCTAGGAACTTCTCTCTGTCATGAATGAGAGAAACTTCCTAAAAGACCTAATATGGAATTTGGCCAGGACCCCGAACCTTGAATAGAGGACCCTCAAGATAAAATGCTAGAGTTTCTTTGTTTCAGTAAAAACTCCTCACCCTCAATGTCTAATTTGGAAGCCCAAACACGTTAGCAGGGATTAAAAAAACAATTTTAAGTGCTACAAAGAGAGAAATTATTATGTGCGGAGACCAGACGGTGAGAACCATCCGGATTTGCTGTGCTTTTGTTGACATTTTTGTAAAAGCGCAGCAAATACTCAACAAAAGTGCATTCATAATTATATATTTGATGTCATTTTACTGAGAATTACCAAAAGCATAACAAATTAGCAATAAAAGAACAACAAATCCAGACGGTTCTTGCCGTCCGGTCTCCACACAGAAAAATTTCTCCTACAAATATGACTGATGTTCGAATCCTCAAAAACTTTTTTGCTTTAAGTTTATTTTCTTTCAGCGCCGGTAAACCTAAAAATGTGTTATTATCTTTAGCCCGTCATTTCATTACAAATCAATCGTCATCCGAAGGAGGCCAATCCTTTGTTTTCCTTTAGCACAGACGCAAATTGTTAAGTAAAATGAATTTCCAACCAGACAAACTTGTAATAAACCATTTTCACAGCCACAAAATAAGTTCTTCACTAAAGCAGATACCACGAAATCCACCTTTCTAACGCTTAGTGCGTACTCCGCAAAGGTTTAGTTCCAGAAATATATCACCTAGGTACAGCAGTACAGCACCAGCTTCATCCCTGCAAAACTCATAGTAATATTTTGCAAAATCTCAACAATGCAAATTAAGCGATGATCCCGCATTTCCAAAATAGTACTAATTACGACAATAAGAAGAAGAAGAAACAATGAAGAGTACAAAAATCTGTGGGAGGAAAAAAAACAAACAAAACCATGGGGGACAAACTCCCCAACCAGAACGCAAGAAAGGACTCTTCACCTAAAAGAGATTTACCTCCTTGCGATGCCCGTGCGAGCCGGCGATAATCATGGCCTCGACATTCAATGAGTCGACTCTCTTGGTCTTCTTCCGCAACCTCCTTCGCATAATCGCCTCCTCCTCGAACCCTACAAAACCAGTACTTCTCTCCTCCCTTTCGACCTCACTTCCATCAACCCATCTTGAATCCGAGCGCAGCAGTCGCACTGCCACCGCTTCCTCTACGATCCCTTCTTCTTCCATTACCACTTCTACTCCTGCTTTCCTCCTCCCTCAATATTTCCTCAACAAGATTAGATTTTTAAGGCCTTTTCCATCAATCAGAGACACCCATGAGTTCCGAATAGAGGAAGTATGTGGACCAGTAGAAGTGGACACCTTCTGCCGCGATTCAAGCTTTGGAATTGTCGGGAAGCTGAAATGTGTCGTGTATTGATCATTTGATCGCATTAACCATCGCGAGTCCGCATACGGCAGATGTCCGTTCCTCTCCAAACTCGTGAACCCAATCAACGAAAGAGAGTATTTTTTGGGAGGGAGATGATTCAATTGGTTCGGTCAACTACTGTTTGTCCACTCTTGAAGCGCCACTTGCAAGTCTGCAACCCTAATCTGGTGTTGGGTTCCTCTGTTTTTCTCATTAAACTCGTGGCAATATGGTCTAAGAAGGCGACCCAGATTCGATCGCGTTCTCAGTAGTTCGGATTGAGATAGAGAAGCATTGTTGACCTCATTATCCATATGACTACATCATAACTCGCTATCAAATGCGGTGATAAATTTTTTTTTTTTTATGATATCATTTAATAAGTTGTTAAATATTTAAATTTGGATTAGTTGTTTTATGACAATTTTTTGGATGAAGAGTGTGTTGCACTTAGCTTTTTAGAAGATTGGTCGCTCCAAGGTGAGCTCAGGTGCATGAGGCATCGATAGAATCAGGTGAAGAAAATCAAGAACTGTTGCGGGCTAGAATATACGATTCGGTAGAGTTTATAAATTTACGTCTGAGCGTTGTTCGAATATTCAGCATACAAACAGAAACGAAAGTGAACATCAGGATTTTTACGTGAAAAATCTTGAAAAGGGGAAAAACCACGGGGCCACGTCCAGTTGAAAAGTTCCACTAGTGTTGCGTAAATTACAAGAAGCTGATTCGTCCCACAAGTTAGGACAATCAGATTACACTAAGTTTTTCCTGAATTAAAACAAAGTTATGCAAAATCCCGACGTTTCTCAAATATCCGGCAGAATTCCGACGTATTCAGACGACGTGAAGAACTTCGGCGGTGGTCGAGGAGGAGCTGATTCTCCTCTTCTTCTCTTTTTTTGGCTTCTCTCTCTTCTCACTTGAGTCCTCTTGTGAAGAATGAGGGCTATATTTATAGTTTTTCTGGAGTGGCATGGCTTATAAATAGGTGTGAGATCATGGGCGAATAGGAAGTGGTCGAATGGACGATTGATGTTGAATCCTTCGATCATCCACCGTTCGTTGGACATTTGAAAACCTTAGTGATGTCGAAATTCGGCGATCTTAGGCTCGTTGGATTTGTCTCGTCGAGCCGTTCGATTCGAGTATAAGCTCATTAAAATCGGAGACCGTTTGGTAACTCAAATTGTGATTCGAACCTTCCAACAGCACTTCGAGTCTTCGATTCAGACTCATTTGGACTCGAATTGAGTTGAATTTGGTGTCGTTGGGTTCGTATTTCTGAGACGCTTAGTTTGACTGTAAGCTCGCTGAAATCGGAGTCAATTGCTCTCGGATTTAATTTTTGAAGTTTTCTGATTGGCTTTTGCCTCGAGATTCGTGCCTGGTCAAGATGATTTCATGACGACGCATCAAGAACAGTGGCATTATAACTTAGGTTTTGTTTGAGACGACTTTTTTATTGCTTCTTAAAGCAGCTTATTAGTATAAAAATTAACATTTTTGCACTAGAAAGCGAAAGCTGTTTTATGAAGAAGTAAGAAAGCGGTCTCAAATGAAGCCTTAAGCTTTGTTTGGGATAACATTCTTATTTCTTTGTAAAGTTAGTGTAGATAAAATAACTTTTAAAGCTATTTCATAAAATAACTTTCTAGTACAAAAGTTTTTTGAGAGCAGAAAAAAATATATGGGTGAAATAGAATTATGGTTGCAACTTTAAAAAAGTTAAAACAGTAAAAAAACTATCCTAATTAAAACCTTAGGGGCAATTTGGCAACAAGTGGGATTTAGTAAATCCTGTAAATCTAAATTTAATAAATACTGGGGGTGTTAAATCTCGAAAACTGTTTGGTATGACAAATATTAAATCCTGTTAAATCCTCATAAATTGTTAAGAAACATATTTCAGGATTTATATAAATAAAAAAATAAATTTATAACTAAAAATAAAAATTAATGTGTCATGAATTTAATAAAATATTAAGTACAAGTTACTCATTAATTATTATTTACACTATTAATTATATATTTAATGATATATATTTTAAGTTATATTAATTAAGCTAATTATATTAATATTTAATTACTAATCATTCAATTAAGTTAAATTATATTATTAATTTATGCACTAATTATACAATTGTTTATTTAATTAATTTACTTAATTATTAATAATTTAAATTATATTAATTAAGTTAATCAATAATAACTTTTAGAGGCG
>NW_021318946.1:244060-260012 GCF_001605985.2 Dendrobium catenatum | reverse complement strand
GAATCAAACACATTAGTGTTCAAGCTTGTTTATTTAAGGATTGAGTATTTAAAATGTTGTTCAAGTTTGTTTGTTTTGTTAATTAAATGATCACAAACAAGCTATTTATTAAAAAAACAAACATAAGTTATAATACTCATATAAGCTTTTAAAAAATATTTTTCTCATAATAGCTTAATACTAATGGTATGGGATTAAATGAGCTAATCCTAAAACTCTCAAGGACAGCCCACATACACAATTTTTATTTAAAAGTATAATCATACCCCAACTAATAATTAAAATATAAACTTAAAAATAAATAAATAATAATAATGGATATAAATTTTGAGCCTATTTTCTTATATGAACATAAGTCGTAATTATTTGATTATATTAAGCTATAATGTATATAAAATATTTTTAATAATATTCAATCCCTAAATACAATTTTTAAATAATATCACTATTATTCCATCGTTCAAGCTAATTTTGATTTGCAAAAAAATGAAAGGACTAATTTTCTATATTATTTTTAAAGGAAAAATATGTTACAGGCTAAATAACTTAAGCGGGCTGACGTGACTAACCCTAAAAAGCCTATCACAAATTTCTCAGCCCGGGCCCATCCTACTTTTTGAGGGACTCACTTAAAATAACTTTTATTTGGTCTATAAATCTAACGTAGATTTACGTTCGGACATCATTAAAATAGTGTCACGTATTCTTACTCTTTACCATGCGGCCCGACAATCCGAACCAGAACGGACCTGGGATTTCTTGGTATTGCAAGGTATTGGTCAATTTTGCTCTGCAATAACGAGAAATACCATTATGTGAAGATCAATACCTAGCAATACCGAACAATACCGAGTTTTTCTCGGTATAGCTCGGCATTGCTCTGTATTGGTTTTCACAGAGCGGTATTTCTCATTTTTGCCGAGCAATAAATAGCAATACCGAGCAATAACTGGCAATCCCGAGCAATACCGAACAATATGCGAACATAGCAATTTCGGGTTCTAGTCCGGGTCAGGTTGTCAGGCCGTGCGGTAAAAAGTAAGAAGATGTGACGAAATATTATTGGCGTATGAACGTAGAGCTACGTCAGGTCACCTGACCTAATAAAAAATGCGCTTCGTTGATTAACACAGCTATCAAATTGTTTTTTTTATTTTTTTGTCGAACTTTTGAGGGTATTAAATGCAAACATATATTATATATGCAAGAATTTTTTTTGGGATTATATGTATATGCAAGAATTGAATACAATATTTTGTTGATTGATAGCATAAAGGAGGTGCATGTCGGTGTTAATAATCTCTCGGTGGGTGTACCAGCAACCATCTCCACAAGTGCAGATGCACACATTTATTTTCTCTCAATTTAATGAAAATATATATACTGATCAAAATTTTGCCCATAATTTTATCAAAGCTTACCTAAACAAGCCATAATTCCTTTACTAAATCAAAATCTCCAAGTTAAATCCTTCCTAATCTTTCCTTGATGCCTTTCTATTCAAGCTAGCCTCAGGCCCTCAATAAAATATTTTCTACCATAATCAAATATTCTCTCCAAATGCTTCTTCTCCACTATAACTATATTTTCTTGTTGTTTTCTACACTTCAATTTCAATCAATCCATAAGCTAATCATTAAAGACCTCAAATATTCACCATGATATTAGATATAGTAAGTCTACAAAATATGATATATATGGTCATTATAAAAATATATGGTATTGTCAAAATTTGTATTATAGCTTATAATCTTCATATATTTATTCTCCTACCTATGTTCAAATACTTTGAACATATAATTTTAATTATGCCAATATATAAATTAATGACACGTGTCTTAAATAATAATTTTAATTATAAATATATATTATATAAATAACTTGAGTTAAGTGGACTATTCTCTTTTATTTTAAAATGTATTGCTTACATTGTTTAATAGTTACTTAAAACTAATTTTATTTTTCTTATGCTTCTAAATTTTATTTTGATTTTCTTACAATATTTGTTTTTTTTTTTAAATTTTATTATTAATTGATTAAACTTCAAGTTAACAAGTTATAATATCACGTGACAAATTTTTTAATTGAATTTAATATATTTAATGCATTTAAATATATTTTAAATTTTATGAACAATTGAAATAAATGAATTATTATATAAAATCATTTTATATTTCTTTAATTTGTATTATAATATAATTTTAAAAAAATAATATTTTGAAGCTTTATTTGATGTGTGCTTATATGATATATTTTCAATAATCAACGTGTGATTTATCGATTTTCTTGTGTCTGTATCAAAGCATTATATGATGAAACATATGTGTTACGTTATTAAACAACAACATCAATAAAAACCATATAATGATTAAGTAAACCATAATGTTCTCTCATTATCAATATGATCATTACAATCTCTACTATTAAACTATAAAAATTAGAGACTTTCTCCATCTACTAATTATTTAGCCCTTTAGAGTCCACCTACCAAATAATCTAATGCAACGTCATTCTCTCCATCAAATGTATTAGCCTACTAATCCCATTATCTCTACTCAACTTTGTGGCGAAGACAATGATCATCAATCACATATGTCTAAACTTGACTCTAAGCTTGCACCCATATTTATGCTTAATATGATGCCCAAGTTTGAGTTTGACCAAGAACTAAGTCTATGCAAGCACTACTAAAAAAGTCATTTTCCGATGGCCATTTCAGCTGGAAAATGACTAAATTTAGTCGGATTTCCGACAAAAAAAATTTCGATGGAAATTCACGTGTAAGAAAAGAAATGTTGCCGAGCAAATTGCCATTGGAAATCGCTTAAAAAAAATAAAAAAATTCATAATTTTAGCCGTGAATCAAGCCCGCTGCAAACCCGCAAGCCCATGAACTAGGTCCGCCTGTGAAACCACCAAGCCTGCATATGACCCTGCAGGCCCGTGAAACAGACCCTCCTATTACCTCGCGGGCCTGTGAACCAGCTCGCCGACGAACCCGCAGGCTCATGAACAAGACCCGCCTGCAAACCCACACCGTGCCTGCCTGTGAACCCACTCCAACCCCTAAACCCTAAACCTTATTTATAATAATTATTTTCTATAAAATTTTAAATTCCATCAAAAATCTATTGGAAAATCCTCCGAAAAATGTGCAAGAATATGTTGGAAATATTCCATCGGAAATTCGTCGAAAAAACTGTCGGAAATATACCATCGAAAATCCGAAGGAATTTCTGACGAATTTATTTCAGCAGGAAATCAACGCTTTTCATATAGTAAAGTTAGAGGTCTTTTCAGAGCCCAATGTTAAGCATAAACTAACTCGATCTTTTACTATTGTTGCTCCATGTCATCTTGAGATGTACACATATGATAATTCCTAATTCGTTGTATCATTGCTTGCTCTATCATCAATCTTATAGGTTGAGCTTATGCTTTTATATGGCTATAATGCTTTTCTTCTTCTTATGTACTCATGAGCTTCTTTAATCATTAATGTTGCCTCAATGAATGCCACCTCTTTTTATTCATGTCTTTAAAAAAAAAAGGGTTCTTAGGCCTTGTTGATCTGATTTGAGCATTATCATCAAGGCTATAAATAACTTTTATTTTTTAGAGCATACAAATTATAACTAAGGATTAGAGAATATTCACTGAATGGTTGATGATATGTTTGCTTTTATCATATAAGTTCCAACACATTATGTTTGCTTTATCATATAAGTCCTATCCAATTAATGATATTAAAGAGTTTGTGATACTTAAGTAATGAAGATTCCATGTTGACAAACTACACCACAACCTCAATTATTTCGTATTTATGCATTCATTGGATCAAAAATTGAGTTAAAATAATAATATCGTGTGGCTATTAAATTCTCAACCATTAAATTTGGTAAGGAGCTGTTTGATTTGCTTTAAAAAAAAAGGTGATATATGGTATTTAAAATATTTAAAATTATTTATGTGAATGTTAAAAAAAAAATACATGAGATTAAAGAAAAATGAATATAATGTAAAATTTATTTCGACAGTAGAGCCCAACAGCCAATGATAGCAGATCAGCGATAGCAAGCGATAGCGGAAGCTGATGGGCAGCGACAAGCAATGACAAGCGGCTGAGGGATATAAAGCAATTTGTTTATTCTATTCTTGTTTATTGGTTTAGGCTATATTTTAAAATCTTATGCCTTATGCAAATTATTTTGTTTTAATGGATACAAAATGGAAAAAATCATTGCTCAATTGGTGAATGTTGTGATATTATTGATATGTGACATGCTAAATCAGGCTTGAATTGAAGCTAAGCAGGGAAAAAATAGTTTTGCTGAAGTAGGATGTCTCCCTGAGGAGAATGATTGTAGTTCATTGAACTTGATTAAGGAATTGAGGCAAGAGAGAAATTTTAGAATTTTTGCTAAGCCAACTGGGTTTTATTACTTCCTTAATTGTGCATAATCAGTTGGGGTTAGCGAATTTAGTTGAAAATGGTTAGGAAGGTCAGCCGAAATAGAGATTTAGGGTTTCTTAATACATATTTGACTTACTTTATGACAAACCCAATTCAATGCGAAATTATTTTGTGCAGACACCAGACAATTTGGAGGCGAATCAGAATGCGACACATCACCCGACGTAAAAATTTCCTTTCAAGATTCACTTGTGATTAATGCGGGGATATGTGGCTCGTGTTATAAAGTCAAAAGAATTTTAGTGGATAATGAGTGCTCCGTGGATGTCTTATTATACTATACTTTTCTTAATTTGAGTCTCGCCAAAGAAAAACTTTAACCCACTATAAAACTGCTATTTGAGTTTGATAATCAACTCGTATGATTAGAAGGGACACTTAGTCTCCTAGTAGTACACAAAGAATTTTCTCGACAAGCTACTTACACAATATAATTAATTGTGGTAAAATTAGAGTAAGCATATAATGCTATCCTTGAGAGACCCCTCCAGTCAATCTCCAGTCAATCTTTGGAGTTGTTATCTCTATTTTGCACCTCAAATTAAAATTTTTCACCCCTACTAGGATCGCTATGGTAGTTGGGGTTAGCAAATTTAGTTGAAAATGGTTAGGAAGGTAAGTAGAAATAGAGATTTAGGGTTTCTTAATACAGATTTGACTTACTTTATGACAAACCCAATTCAATGCGAAATTATTTTGTCAAACACCGGACAATTTGGAGGCGAATCAGAATGCGACACATCACCCGATGTAAAAATTCCTTATCAATATTCACTTGTGATTAATGCGGGAATATGTGACTCGTGTTATAATGTCAAAAGAATTTTGGTGGATAATGAGTGCTCTGTAGATGTCTTATTATACTATACTTTTCTTAATTTGGGTCTCGCCAGAGAAAAACTTTAACCCACTGTAAAAATGCTATTTGAGTTTGATAATCAACTCGTATGATTAGAAGGGACACTTAGTCTCCTAGTAGTACACAAAGAATTTTCTCAACAAGCTACTTACACAATTTAATTTATTGTGGTAAAATCAGAGTCAGCTTATAATTCTATCCTTGAGAGACCCCTCCAGTCAATCTCCAGTCAATCTTTGGAGTTGTTATCTCTATTTTGCACCTCAAATTAAAATTTTTCACCCCTACTAGGATCGCTATGGTACGCAGAGATCAACAAGTAGTACAATCTTGCTATCTTAGATAGGCGCAACCATTTCTATCAGTTATCTTAAGAATCGAGGACTTTGATCTTCAGAACGGTATCATTTAGAGGGCTTCTCCCACAGAAGACCTAACTTCTGTATCTATATCAGAAGAACACCCTTCAAGAACTATACAGATTGGACATCTTCTCTTCGATGAAGAGAAGAAAAAATATGTAGATTTTCTATGTAGGAATTAAGATATTTTTGCACGGAGTACAGTCGATATGTTCGGAATTGACCCTGAAGTGATTATGCACTTCCTCAAAGTAACCCGACGTGCAAGCAAGTAATCCAGAAGAAACAAAACTTTGCACCAAATCGCCAGCAAACAATCGAGCATGAGGTTAATAAGCTCCTTAAAGCTGGATTTTAAGCGGGAAGTGGACTGACTATCCCACCTGGCTGGCGAATGTTGTCATGGTGCGGAAGGCTAATGGAGCTTGACGAATGCTCCTAGGCTATACATATCTCAACAAAGCTTGCCCGAAGGACAGTTTTTCGCTTCCTCGTATTAACCAGTTGGTTGATACCACCTATGGACATCAAATGTTGACCTTTATGGATGTCTACTCCGATCACATTAAAATAGATGGATTCATCAGATGAGGAGTCAACGATTTTTTGGACATATATGGGATTATATTGTTATATAGTTATGTCATTCGAGCTCAAAAATGCTGGAGCCACATATCAACGCCTCATGAATAAGATTTTCAAAGACCTTATTAGGCGTACTATAAAGTATATGTCGAAGATATGTTAGTGAAAAACCTGAAAAAACTCAACATATTGTTGCAATTTTGGTCCCAGGTCTTGTGATTTTGATGATAACAAACATTATTGAGTTGTCCATTATTTTATATCATGTTATTATTATTATTGAATTTTTTTTTGCACTAATATTTTAGGTCAACTGTACATCATGCAAAGTAATTAACTCAAGACTAGATAGAATATGCTTAAGTATCCCTAAGAATATGTATTTTTTACTTTTATTTGATTCTACACTTTTTGAGTGAAACTCTTATAATTGGTGGATGCTAAATTTGGTGATTGTGCAGACATATGCTTAGAGGAGTGGGAAAGTGAGAAAATTAGAAGCGTAGTTTTTTTTGAATTAATCATTATGTATGATCCATATTGTACTACTAGATCAGCTCTTTAGAAAATTATTATAGCAACTAATTGGCATAATTAAAGCCATTTGAACAAATCGTATTGTATGATCCAGATCGTACAATACAGTCAGTTGAAATCAAGATCTCAGCAGCCAATTATAATTTATGCAATATTTTGAAATTCAAAATTTGTATTAATCGTACTGTACGATACACATCGTAATGTCTAATATAATCAAATCTTGCCTAAATTAATTATGTACTTAGGGGATCAAATTTAAATTAATTGATCCAATCAGATCGTACAATACGATTGCACCAATTGTACTGTACAACCCGATCTCTGCACGGGACGATAATTAATCGCAACCTATCGTAGGGATGATAATCCAATTCGATTGAATATCCGTGCATCACTAAGATAAAAAACTCACTCTACCACCACAAATATTTTAATCTGCAACACCAATAATTATAATATTTAAATTCAAAGCAAGCAACTCACTAAAAGAAGTACTGATGCAACCCATTATTTAAGAACACTATATATGTGTCGTTTCTATGTCCTCTTGTTTGCTCATTATTTTTCTCTTATGACTAGGGCAAAATATGAATGCATTTGTCACTTGAAAAATTCTGTAGTTTATAAGAAATTTCAAAGATATCTAATCATTTGTTTTCTTTTCATTAAACTATAATTTTCTTTCTTAAAGTCCATCAAATTATGCTTACTTTATTCAAATTATTTTGTTTTAATGGATAAAAAATGGAAAAAATCATTGCTCAATCAGTGAATGTTGTGATATTATTGATATATGACATGCTAAACCAGGCTTGAATTAAAGCTAAGTTGGGAAAAAATAGTTTTGCTGAAGTAAGATTAGGGGCGGAACCCCTTTGTGGTCAGGGGGGCAACTCCCCCCCCACCCCCCCAAACTAAAAATTTTAAAATACTATGGTCTTTAGGTAATTGCCCCTGGCAGGTCGAATCCCGCCAGGAGGCGATGCCCCCCTTAGACTCCCGACATATTTTTATGAAAAAAAAAAAAAAACTACAATTAACAATATACTGTATAATTACTTATTAATTTTGAGCTTAATTAAAATAACTTTAATGTTTCCTGCAAGAAGTTATTCTAAATAGAGAAAAATTGTATCTAATACAAATTATATCAAAATCATTTAAATATTATTAAATTTATTTCAAAACTAATATGATGTAAATTTTAATATATTACATTAATAATAAAAATAAACTTGTTGCGGGCTAGAATATATACGAAATTAGAGTGAGGGTGTTTAACATCGTAACATTGAACATATATCCAGGACACAAATAAACAACTAAAAATCACATGGGTTTTTATATGAAAAATCTATAAAAAAAGGAAAAATCATGTGTCCACGCCCAATCGAAATGATTTAACTATTGTTTGAATATGTTACAAAGATTGACCCATCTTAAAACTTAAATACGGTGAAATTTTAATAGTTTGGAGAGTTTGGCAGATATCTAACGTCACTCGGTGGCCAGGTGGAAGTCTAGCGTAAGTCGGCTATAGGATGGAAGTCCAACATTGATTGGTGGTCGGGGGAAGTCCGAAGCAAGTCGGAGGGCTGGTGAAAGTCTGGCAACAGTCGGTAGCCAAGAGAAAATTCGACGTCGTTCGGTTGCTGGGCGAAAGTCCAGCGACAGTTAGCGGCCTGACAAAAGTTCGACTACGATAAGTGGTCGTGAAGAAGTCTGGTGACGGTTGGTGTCCTAGTGGAAGTCCGACGACGGTTGGTGGCCGGGCAGAAGTTTGGCGATGACGGGTGAGCGAACGGTGGTCGATGAGGAGCTTCGTGGAAAGAGAGATATCAAATTTCTCGTCCTTCTTCCTCTTTTTTTTTTTCTCACATCCTTTTGTGAAGAATGTGAGGTATATTTACAATTTTTTTGAAGCGACATAACTAATAAATATGGAAAAGATCAAGGACATATTGGGAGTGTTTCAGATAGGCGACGTATATTGACTCTCTTAATTATAAACCATTGATCATGCCTTAGAGTATCTTAATAATGTCAGAATTTAGTGATATTGGGCTTGTTGGATTCGTCCCGTCGAGCAGCTTGATTTCGACTATAAATATATCATATTTGAAAACCATTTGATAGTCCACTAATATCTTATTTATTTCGTTGCGTGTTTTTCTTACCAACAAATAGTTCTCATTTTGTCAACGAAGCTGCCTTGTTCTTTCACGCCATAGCTCCTTTCCTCTTACCAATGCAATTCTCTGTCACCTTATTAAAAGTAAGTTCAAGCTTTTCCCAAAAAAAAAAACGTAAGTTCAAGCTGCCAACAATTAATGCTTACGATGATGGCACTTATAATGCCTACGAGCTCATTGATCATGCGATGTGTTCATGACGTGCTCCCCTCTGCAAAGAATTCCCTCTACACCTAAAAAGACAAACCAAAGCTTGATTCAATTATCTGCTGTTCTGATCCGTTCAGAGTTTCTACACGCTTTACACCAATTTAATGCTCTCTCTTTACTGCTTTCCTTTTCATATTTATTGCTTAAGCAATGCGCCATAGGATATAGCTAGATATAATGCCAGTGGATTAATGCAACTGATTCATACTTGAGCTTTGACATTTATGATGTGAGCTCTTATATGGTGATAAATTCTAACATCTTCACTTATGTTGAAGGATATTTTGTCGGAAAATAATGTGAAACTCATTGAGGCTAAACCATCAAACCTTCGAGGGACGGTGGCTTGGCCCTTCATCAACCTCGCCACCATCGACCAAGCACACGCTCTAAAGGCGAAATGTTTTCCTTCTGCTCTGCTAGGGTTTCTGCCGCCTCCTCCGTCTCTTCGACTGTGAGAGCTTTTTTCTTCTTCTTTCTTTAGGATTTCTTTTGTATTTCCTTATGGCGTCTTCTCGGTTGCGGGATCCTGATTTTTTGAGTGGGGTTTCGGCACCTCTTTCCTTTAAAGATGCTATTTCTGGTATTACATCTTCTTCTTTCCCTAATTTAAGCTTTTCTTCTCATCGTGGCTTGCCGGCTTTGTTAATTTCTGAGGATGAAGTTCGGTCGCTTGCTAAGCCTTTCGAATTTTCGTTGATTGGTCGTTTCCCGGGTCGGAGACCGTCTGTTGATGCCATTAGGAAGTTTTGCTTTGATTTAAAGCTGATAGGGGAATTTTCGGTCACTGTTCTAAACCACCGAAATGTATTGATTAAACTGGTGAATGATTTTGATTATTGCAGAATTTTTTCACATAGATCTTACTTTGTTCAAAATTACTTTATGAAATTGGTTAAATGGTCTCCCATTTTGGATGTTGAGGTGGATTCTCCTATTGTGCCTATTTGGGTTTCTTTCCCCCTTATGAGACCACATTTATTTTCACCTAGGATTCTTTTCGGTTTAAGTTCGCTCTTTGGTCGCCCTCTTAAATCAGATTTGGCCACGGCGTCTGGTTCTCGTCCGTCTATGTCTCGCATCCTAGTTGAAATGGATGTTACCAAAAAACATGCAGATAAGGTTTGGGTTGGCTCTGTAGATTCGGGTTATGTTCAAAACGTTCATTTTAATGATTTTCCCAGATTCTGCATGCACTGCAACTCTTTAGGTCATTCTAAGGAGTCCTGTACTATTTTATACCCCAATCTTAAGGTTTCTAAACCTGTGACTGATCAGTGCGAGGTACCTCAGTTGGAGTTGCCTGTGGATGTGAACCTTGACTGCTCTAGGGAGGAAAAGGGAGTGCTGGAGGCTGGTGCTAATTCTGAGGTTATTGCTAAGGATTTGTCTCCTAATGCTACTCCTTTTACTCCTCTTGAGGTTTTGCCGGTGAATTCGTTGGCTGGTAATTGTCTTACGGAGGGGGTAGCTGTGCTTCTTTCTGTGAGTATGTGTGAGAATTTGGTTGTACCGATTCAAGTCCCTGCTGTTCTTAATGTTGTGTCTACTGCTTCGGAATCTCTTATGCCGGGAGTTGAGGCGTCCTGTAATCCGGTTGAGAATGTGGATAATTTTGCTGAGTGTGAGGAAAGTGTGAAAGTTAATTCGGTTTGCTCGAACAATTTGGTTAATGTCCCTATTAATTTGGTTGGTTCACAAACTATGGATAATCGTTTGAGGGAGTTTTCCGGTATTGACTTGAGGAACCAGATGAGATGGCTAGAAGTTTCGTCTGAATTTGAATCGGGATCCGAATTTTCGGACGGTGGTGTTGTTTCCCCGAATTTCTGTGGTGGGTCAGATCATGGAAAAGATTTTTCTTTGGTTAATGTTAGGCCGGTTACTGTGGCCTCTCGTGAAAGATTCCGTGGTAGGGGACGACGTAGAAGATAAATTCGATTTTCTCTTCGTGCTGCTGCGGGCTTTATTTATTTTTTTTTTTTTGAGACTTGGTCGTTTGTTGGTTAATTGGGCTATGATGTGGCTGGGGCTCGCATCCCCTTGGTCTGCTTGTGGCAACCATTGGTTCAGTTGCTGTTTCCTTTTGGATGGTCCGTGCCAGATTTATGGGGTGCTGGTAGCCTCGGCCGTTCTTTTCCTTAGCCCTATTTTTTGCCTTTTGCTTTTTATGTTTGTGTTGTTTTCTTTAATTGTGTTTGTAATATTGGCTTATTATTAATATAAAAAACTTTTTTGAAAAAAAAAAAAAACCGCCACCACCGATAGCCTTCAAACGCCTGGAAATCACTAAGGAAATGTGGAGAAACCTTCGAGGGAGAAAAAAAAAAAAAAAAAAAAAAAAAAAAAAATATTAAAAAAAAAAAAAAAAAAGATAAAAAGATAAAACCTCTCAATAGCGGCTGGAGTAAAAGTTAGGTTAGAAATGGTTTCATGTCCCTTGGCCAAATTCAAATGCTGGTGAGAGCTTGTGTAATAGCCCGTATTTTAACTCTAACAAAAATGTTTTCTTGGAGTCGTTATAAGTTCAAATCATAAACTGTTTTCATCATAACATTGATATTATAGTATTTTAATTACACAAAATTTTTCATAATTTTTAGACATTGATGAAAATCCTTAGAAAATTGACACATGTCGGCACAAATGTCGATAGTATTTATCTAGTAGATTGGGTAGATTAAGGTGCTTTAGTTTGGATGCTTAATTGAATGACATATGATAGAATGAAATGCATGATTGTATAATTTCTTGATGAGTTTGATTTGATTTTTGATCGTACGAATTTGATTTATAATGATTTTTTTGCCTGAATCTTAAGGTGAGCAGATTGTAGTAGCTCATATTTTGACTTAGGCAAATATTTTTTTCTGAAGTCATTATAAGTTGAAGTCATAAATCGTCATTTTCATAACATTGATATAGTAGTATTTTAATTATACAAAATTTTTCATAATTTTTTGGGTAATAGTGAAAATCCTTAAGAAATTGACAACTAGCGGTACAAATGAGGATTTTGAGATCGTTAGGTGCCCATTTTGCAAATCAATTTTATCAAAAAATTTTAAATAAAATGAGTTATTTTTTGGATATTTTTCTATAATTTTTAAAGCCCCAAAAGAATTTATATGAAATTTATACTAAAATAGTAATTAAATTATATATCAATTAAAACCTTTTAAAATCCATTTTTCCCACTCAAATCAGCTAATAGAGAAGGATTTAAGGAATTTAGAGAGAAACATGAGGAGAGAAAAAAAATTTGAGATTTAGAGGTCGCAAATCAATTTTCATTAGTCGAGCCTGTTGGAAGATTTGCTCGACTTGTTGTAAGTAATCTATATCTTATTTCTGATTTCAATAATATTATACTTTTGATATTTTTTTTTATCAATTTTATATTTTCGTTATAAAAAATGAACATAATTTTGTTTTGATAAAACTTTCACCGCATAATTTTTATATATCATAGAGATCGAGATTATGAATATTTTGAGTATATTATAGAAAATTTTCATTGGATGATTTTGATAAAGCAATGATTTTTGCCTATTCTGAAGTTTATTTTGACTTCTAAAAATAATGTTTTAGTTCAATAAAAACTTTAGAATGTTATATATATTATCCATGATAATTTGATTAATTTAAAAAAATATTAATTTTGTTCGAAAAGATTTTATATTGCTTGATGTCGGGGCATTTTATCACTTTTTGAATTAAGCTTAATTATACTTTATTTAGTGCAATACATTAGAAATGAATGTGAATATGTGATTGAGTAATAAATGGTCGCTATTACTATTATAATATTGTGATAATAATATGTGTGTGAGAGAAAATAAGTAAAGATTAGTTATTCACTAACGTTGGTTGGAGACTAATTGACCTATGTAAGATGGCGTGTCAACGAGTTTTCTTTTAAATACCATGGTTGGGTGTTATCATCTACTGATTCATATGATACTGATTGAGAGATATAAAGAGATGATTACTATAGTAATGGGCAAAGAGTGATGACTCTATTTGTTGAGTCAACGAGTTATTAATATTGACACTAATACTAAAAAAACAATATTTTAGCCATGAAAAACTTGTTTATTTTGATTATTAGAATGCATGCTACTGAATCATTGCCGCTTTACGATCATACTATTACTTCTACCGATGATGCTGATGTTACTATTGTTCTACTATTATGTTACTATATATTGTTCTACTGTTATTGATATGTTGATCACGTGATATGTATTGAGCATGTACACTAGACAATAACACTGACATTATGGTTTTACTGCATTAACATAATTTTGACAGTCTTTATCGATATTTTGATTTTATGATTTTTTTTTAATTTTTCTATTGATTATAGTTTTGATATGATGATTACTTTAATGATTTGACATATGCACTAGTTTTTTTTTTTTTTTTAATTTTTTATTATATTATCCTATGATCATGTGCATGCTGCTGATATGAATTGAGTATTTGAATGCTGACATGCATGTTGGTTCTCCACCGTGCGTTGAGGTCTGTTATAAGATTTGGTTTCTTGCTTGGCTATTTAGCTCATTATATGTGATTAAATATTTTCATATTAGAGTAGATGATCAGGTGTATGAGATTGATCAAATCAAGATTCCTCAGGTTCTTTTTTTATTATTTTTTTTAGTTGTACTCAAGGTAGAATAGTTATGGTATGATTGTATATATCTTGAGTTGCGTATTTTTTTTGAAAAATGAATACAAATGTTTATATTGATGTTTTGATAGATAGTTTTATTTTTGTTGTTATTTAGATTGATAAAAAAAATTAGATAGCTCTATTTGTGTAAATTAAAGATAAAAAAATAATTCTTTCAAATTAAATTCTAGGACATTATAGCTTGGACGGTCAGGATGCTTCAGAGGTGTTATATGAATGAAGGCTAGCTGTCCCAGGCTGTTAGGCACCAGGAAGACTCGCAGCTGCATGTGGAGAAATTATTAGGTGCGGAGTGCGGACGGGAGAACCGTCCGCACACTAGTATAAAATCGAGCTCGGTACCGTTCGGTACCACTCGGTACCGCTCGGTACCTGTGTCTGTGCGGACGGTTCTCACCCCGTCTGCACTCCACACCTAATAATTTTTCCTGAAAATGACTTAGTGCCATTTTCAGGTGGAGGGGACCACTCAGGCGTGGCTAGACTTGACTAGCAGCTGGGCTAGGTCAGGCTAGTTATAGAGAAGTTTCTTGAGGTGGTTGGCTGAGCTAGATGAGTTTGGATTCAAGCAGGGAAGGTCGGGTTGATTAGATTGACTATTAGAAAGGGTTTTAAGCTTTGTTGATTGGTTTGACCAGTCAACCCAGTCAAGGCTACTTAGGTAGACTTAGCTTGTTGTTTGAGTGAACTCAAAGGGTATAAAACCATGCAGTGGGTGTTTAATGGAGGGAATCCATGTATGAAAAAGTTTAACCATACCATACATGGGGGTTTGACTAAGTCAAACCAAGCATGGTTTGACTCAGGTTAATATAGGAAATGTTTAGACCATGCCATAGAGTGGTTTTGAAGGTTTGAGGTGTTTGGGTAGATTGAATTCATTGGACTGACCTAAACCAGCTTGGGTTGACTAGGATTGGTTTTAGTTGACCAAGTCAACTACTAATTGGGTCAATATGACTAGTCAAGCTCAATTCACAAGGAGGGTTAATACGGGTGATTTGATGAAGATTATATATTAGGTGGGGTTTAATTTAAAGTGATTGAGCTTGGTGGTCAATTGGGCTACCTTGAGCTAACTTATCTGTATCAATTTGATTAATCACTAACTCAAATAGACAATGATGGGTGATTTGATATATGGAGCTCCTACTAAAGAGTTTTGAGTAATGACTGAGGCCAATGAGTTAGTACACTGAGCTATCTAGCTGTAGTGCAAGGCTGTAGTCGTCTAGGTAATTGTAGCTTAATGATTATTAACTATAAACTTAAAGATTGAATGATTACATGTAGTTGAAGTGTTGATTGAATGCTAGATTGACTGACTGACTGATTGATTATAGATGATTGGAGCATGGATGATTAAAGCTTGATTGGATGTATAGTTGTTTGATTGATTGATGGAAATATTGATTAAAATTTGCATGATTGCAGGGTGAAGTGCTGTTTATAAAGATGATTGAAGCTTAACTAGAAAATGGATGATTGAAGTGTTGAATGATTATAGATCATGTGATGAGATAGATTATATGACTACAATTTAGATGGCTATGGGTTGATCGATTGATTGCTAGTGTATGTTGATTGAAGAATGATTAAAAATGGTTCTGTGATTGATTATGGTGTTGATTAGATGATTGAAAACTAGAGATGATTTATAATCAAAAGGTCATAGGTTGATGACTGTAGATCATGCTGTTGTGGGTCAAATAACCCCAACTAAATTGAGGTCAATATAGACGAACAAATTTTTCAATTGGATGGACTGACAAAATTGGCTCTACGACCCCCAAACCTAGGTTTTCCTCTCCTCTCTCTTTTCTTTTTATGTTAATTTTCATTTTCTCTTCTCTAGCTTTTGGAAAAATGAAAGAAAAATGGCAAATGATGTTTTAATAGGTTATGTAGTGGTTATGGATATGTTATAATAAAATTCTTAAGGATGCATTAGTAATTATGGTTGTGACATGCTCTAAAATTCAAAAGCATATGTATAATAACCACCATAAGTTACAAAAAAAAAAAAAA
>NW_021318946.1:181904-242609 GCF_001605985.2 Dendrobium catenatum | reverse complement strand
AATCAAGATTCCTCAGGTTTTTTTTTTTTTTTTAATTTTATTTTAGTTGTACTCAAGATAGAATAGTTATGGTATAATTGTATATATCTTGAGTTGTGCATTTTTTTGAAAATGAATACAAATATTTATATTGATGTTTTGATATATAATTTTATTTTTGCTGTTATTTAGATTGATTAAAAAAAATTAGATAGCTCTGGTTGTGTAAATTAAAGATAAAAATATAATTATTTTAAATTAAATTCTAGGGCATTATAGCTTGGATGGTCAGGATGCTTCAGAGGTGCTATATGAATGAAGGCCAGCTTTTCTAGGCCGTTAGGCAGCGGGGAGACTTGCAGTAGCAGGTGAAAATGACTTAGTGTCCAGGTGGAGGGGACCACTCAGGCGTGGCTAGGCTCGACCAACAGCTGGGCTGGGTTGGGCTAGTTCTAGGGAAGTTTCTTGAGGTGGTTGGGTGAGCTAGATGGGTTTGGATTCAAGCAGGGAAGGTCAGGTTGATTAGGTTGACTATTAGAAAGGGTTTTAAGCTTTGTTGATTGGTTTGACCAGTCAAGGCTACTTAGGTAGACTTGAGGTGATGGTTAGCTTGTTGTTTGAGTGAACTCAAAGGGTATAAAACCAGGTAGTGGGTGTTTAATGGAGGGAATCCATGCATGAAAAAGTTTAACCATACATGGGGGTTTGACTAACTCAAACCAAGCATGGTTTGACTCAGGTTAATATAGGAAATGACGAAATGTTTAGAACATGTCGTAGAGTGCTGTTGAAGGTTTGAGGTGTTTGGGTAGATTGAATTCATTGGACTGACCTAAACCAGCTTGGATTGATTAGGATTGGTTTCAGTTGACCAAGTCAACTACTAATTGGGTCAATATGACTAATCAAGCTCAATTCAAAAGGAGGGTTAATAAGGGTGATTTGATGAAGATTAGATATCATGTGGGGTTTAATTTAAAGTGATTGAGCTTGGTGGTCAATCAGGCTACCTTGAGCGAACTTAACTGGATCAATTTGATTAATCACTAACTAAGATAGACAATGATGGGTGATTTGATATATGGAGCTCCTACTGAAGAGTTTTGAGTAATGACTGAGGCCAATGAGTTAGTACACTGAGCTACCTAGGTGCAGTCCAAGGCTGTAGTTATCTAGGTAATTATAGCTTAATGATTATTAACTATAAACTTAAAGATTGAATGACTGCTTGTAATTGAAGTGTTGATTGAATGCTAGATTGATTGACCGACTAACTGATTGATTATATATGATTAGAGCCTGGAAGATTAAAGCTTGATTGGATGTATAGTTGTTTGATTGATTGATGGAAATATAGATTAAAGTTTGAATGATTGCAGTGTGAAGTGCTGATTATAAAGATGATTGAAGCTTAACTGGAAATTGGATGATTGAAGTGTTGAATGATTATAGATCATGTGATGATATATATTAGATGACTACAATTCAGATGGCTATGGGTTGATTGATTGATTGTTAGTGTATGTTGATTGAAGATTGATTAAAAATGGTTTTGTGATTGATTATGGTGTTGATTAGATGATTGAAAACTAGAGATGATTGATAATAAAAAGGTCATAGGTTGATGACTGTAGATCATGCTATTGTGGGTCAAATAACCCCAGCTAAAGTGAGGTCAATATAGACGAACAAATTTTTCAATTGGATGGACTGACAAAATTTGCTCTACGACCCCCAAACCTAGGTTTTTCTCTCCTCTCTCTTTTATTTTTATGTTAATTTTCATTTTCCCTTCTGTAGCTTTAGGAAAAATGAAAGAAAAATGACAAATGAAGTTTTAATAGGTTATGCAGTGGTTATGGATATTTTATAATAAAATTCCTAAGGATGCATTAGTAATTATGGTTGCTACATGCTCTAAAATTCAAAAACATATGTATAATAACCACCATAAGTTACAAAAAAAAAAACTTATATAAAACCAAAAAGCTGAATATAAAAGTAAATTAGTATCTTTGTATAGCCTCATACCACAGGCTCTTTATCTTTACCTGAAATCATATAAAAACTACATAATGAGCTTACAAAATAAGCAAGTAACCAAAATTTACCATTATCTTCATTATAAGACAAATAATTCAATATACTTGCTCTAGTTCTAATCAATATTAATAATAAATTAATATATGCAATATGAAATCTCTAAATTAAGAATAAAATCAATACGATCAGTGAAGTAAAATGAGATTTATGAAACTATAAAAAATAATGATAAAAATTGCTATAAATGAATAGACCTAATCAATATGCTAGGCAGTATTAATCAATTATTCAATTATTTAGTTTTTAACATAAAATTTATATAATTACCTTTATCTCCTTATATTATTTTATTATAAAATATCTTCTCCCATTACAGCACTCATAAATTTCCAAGCATATCTAAAAAACTTGTGAAATCGGTTTGCAAGATAGATACTTAACAGTCCTAAAAAATCTACTTGTACCAACATGTATCAATTTTCTACATTATCCCTAAAATTAGGAGAAAATTATTATAATTAAAGCATAATGATATCTATATTATGATGACGATAAATTGTAAATTTGACTTATAATGACTTCGAAATATTATTTGACTAGGCGAAAATAGGTGAAAATATGGGCTATGACATCAAGCACACCATCACAAAAATGAAGGAAGGTAGGGAGGCCACTGCTATAAATGTCATTACAATTATCATTGCTTTCACCTAAATATGTTATTTTATTTCCTCTCATTTTGAAGTTGTGAAGATTGTTCTCTGTAGTTGTTTGTTTAAAACTCTAAAAATAATTAGAAAACTTAAAGACGAGGAATGTGAAATAAGGAGATGTGCACATAAAGTAATTGAACTCAACCAAAAATGCTTATTTATAGTGTTAGCATGATGGGAAATTGTAACACCTCAATCCATATGCCTCATTAGAGTCATTCATCTATCCACTAGTCTCAATTCTTATCCGATCTCTTTGTGTAACTAGCCTACTTGATTAGATTAAAAATAAAAGGTTAAAAAGGCCTATTTATAGATAAATTCATACTTATAGAATGATGAACAACCTAATTCTTTAGTCCAAATATAGGAAGAAAAATTCCAATTTGTTTGAAGTTATAATACCTAGATCTTATCATTCTTATTATTCTTATCAAATTATTAAGGAGCATCTAATAAGATGAAGTATTGCTAGGCTACTTAGAATTATTGTTCATCCCTAAATGGATTTATTTCTTAGATTTTAAAAGATTTTCCCTTTTGTCCTGATACTATCGTAACTATCATTTCTTAGTCCAACCACCCAAGAAAATGGTACATGCCACTTTATGTATGGAGCAATGAACTAGCCCCAAAGATTATTTGGATTACCATATTATTTCTATCATTTATTATCATCACTCATTATAATCATAATCATGCACTAGTAAGCCGACCGTGTGATGCTCACCACCTAGTGATTGATCACTCTCTAGTTGCTTACATAGCTCATTAAGCCTTGTTGTTTTGAGGATTAGTTGACTATAAATTTCATGTCATTATTTGCCCTAAAACAACCTTAAACTAGCCAAGACCTACAAATGCCCCATCCATGAATGCCATCACAAACAACATACACACATTAGATGAACTCAAGCTCTATTAAAACTCTATTAAATTATTACATAACACACACATATATATAGAGAGAGAAAGAAACCTTGTAATTAATATATTTGTAATTTTTCTTCCTTAATGAAACCTTATGCTCCTCTTCCTATAATAGACATAGATAGATCCACTTAAAATACTATAAGTGATATCTATACCATCTACTTTTCTATGCCCTTTAAACATTCGGCTTTCCCTTCATTGAGAAGTAACTCAACTTGAAGTTAACTTATTTTAAAACTAGCCTCAACAAAAGTAATAATTTGATATGTAAATCAACTTAAAAGTTAAAAATATGATATAATATTGTCCATTGCTATGAAGTTACTTATCTTTTGTGTGTGTGTGTGTGTTTTTTTTTTTTTGGAAAAGTTGATTGCCTTCGCTCGAAATATGATTTACGTCGGATTTGAGCATAATTTAGCATAGCCAAACAGGATTTACGTTCAATTTAAATCTCACGGCCCTCTTTTGCAGTAGATCCTAGATTTACTAAATCTTGTAGGGGCTATTTGGTAGCATCCCAGATTTGATTTAAGTAGGATTTCGTAAATCCTCTAAATCCGGATTTCGAAAATCTTGAGGGACTTAAATCTTGAAAATTGTTTGGTAACATTCATGATAAATACTTTTAAATCTCATGTTATTGTTTGGCTATAGAGCAGGATTTACTGTGCGGACTCTTCCTCTAGTGTCATGGATTTCGTAAATCCGACAAAATACAATATTTCAGAAATCTGAGATTTATAGCGGATATACGAAATTTTCTGTCTACAGCGGATTTCATTTGTCGTGAGATTTGGTTTTGCATTTTAGGCCATTTGGTTGGATTTCACTCAAATCCGACTCAAATACATCCTAAATCCTGCTACGAAACAACCCGGTAGTTTGGTGGATTTACGGGATTTGGCCAAAGAAGGTTGTGAAGGGGAGAAAGTTACTGTAATATCAGTTTTTGCTCCAGGTTCGTCCGGGACGAAGTTGGATCGTCCGGGACGATCGGTACAGGTTGTGCAGAAAATCAGTTTTGGCTGTATGGTTCGTCTGGACGAAATCAGGATCGTCTGGACGAAAATTCTCCCGTGAACCCTTCGCCAGGGACGATATGTCATTTTTCGTCTGGACGAAATTCCTCTCTTCATGGATCGTCCGGTACGAAGCTCGATCGTCCAGGACGATCAGTTTGGATATATATAGAAATGAGATATTTTGAAGAGAGAGAAAAAGCTGAGGAGAGAGAAAAACAAAGGAAAAAGTGGAAAAGCGGATTTTCGGACGACGCGGAGCAGTTTTCAGAATTTAACAACCTCAAAATTTATTAAATTCAGGATTTATCTGCTTAGAATTTAGTAGATAAATCCTGTTGGTTGCAAAACAGCCCATACAAAAAAAAGGCCAGTTCCAATGTACCAAATGCTCAAGTTTTTAGCTTTTCACCGATGACCTTTAATTGCAGAGGAGAAAAGTCTTTCCAAGTTTTGATGAAGCATTGCTAATACTGAAATTAGACGTTTTCTTACTGCATAAATATCCTTCAGTTCGGGTGAAACTTGAAAGGTAGCGCTGATCCTGAAATCGAGAGGGCGCAAAGGAAGAGCTTGCAAAAAAATAATGAACATGTCGGCTGCGGCGCGGAGGATTGCATCTTCTATTTCCTGTCGCTCTATTTCATCTGTTCTTCGTTCTTCTTCCTCTTTTATGCTCCGAGGTGGCCGTCCCCTCTTCCCCTCTCTGTTTTTCTTGTAATCTCATCATCATCTTTCTTACTCTTTTTTATATTGGATGAAAGGAAATGTTTTTGAACTATTTCATTACTTAGGCGGTGAGGTTGATGTTTTGAAATGAATAACTTTTATTAACTTTTTTGTGCTCTCTGGAAATTTAGTTGTGGAATGTTATCTCTTGTTTTCGTTGTTTCATTGGCATTTTTACTTGTTCTACTAATTTGATGGAGAAAAAAAAATACAACTTGTGTGTGGATTTTGCCAATCTGAAGGCTTGCGAGAGTTATCTTGTTAGGTTTGATGTTTTTGAAGGATTGAAGTTCTATTTTTTACTTTTATTACAAAGTTGCTCTGTTTTTATTTTTGGCCGTTTGCTTGGATCTCCTTTTGAGGGCATCAGGATCCTTTGATATTTCTCTTTGGTTCCATGTCTTTGGATTTAAGAACGAAGGATTTCTTGGTTCGGGAAGCGTTTTATTTTGATAAACTTGAATTTTTTATTTCCTATTTGTTGAACTTTTGTAAGCAAGGTTGCTCTGTTTTCAGAGGAAAGGATTGTTTTTTAACTTTTCTATATTTTTACCAATTGTTGCTTACTAAGAGACGAGTTTTCTCGTTTTTCTCTTATAAATTTCTGGCTTATCATCTGGAAATCTGTGCATATCTGTGAGCACCAGTCTTTCCTACAGTCTATGAGGGATTTTTGCGGACTTGGGAATTGTATTTTGGAACCATTGGAAAACTTCAATGAAAGTTCAAAATTTTAGTTTTGTTATTTCTTCTATTCTACGTATCGAAACCTTATTTCTAGCTGAATTGGATCTTATGTGGTTTCAGTTTGCCATTGAGTGAATTTGATAAACATGATGAATCCAATATTTAGGGAGGATTGCTGGTGTTTCTTCTGGGATCCAAAGGCTTAGCACTGCGGCTGCTGCTTTGGAAGAACCCATAACACCTCCCGTGCAAGTGAACTACACCAAACTTCTCATCAATGGCCAATTTGTTGATTCGGCATCAGGTATATGAGATAGATCATCGAAAATTATTTTCTTTGATATCAATATGGTTTAAAGAGAGCAATGATCAAGCTCTCTTGACCTTCAGGAAAGACCTTCTCAACCTTAGATCCCAGAACTGGAGAAGTTATAGCTCATGTGGCTGAAGGAGATGCTGAAGATGTTGACAGAGCTGTCGCGGCTGCTCGTAAGGCATTTGACGAAGGCCCATGGCCGAAGATGTCAGCTTATGTAGCGCTCTTAATCCATCTCATCCTTCTGTTCTTCTTCCATTTCCATGCATGCTCAAATGCTTGTTTCTTACGATCATTTATGTTAATTCAATACTCAGGAAAGGTCTCGCATATTATATCGATTTGCTGATTTGATTGAGAAGCACAATGATGAGATTGCTGCACTTGAGACTTGGGACAATGGGAAGCCTTATGAGCAAGCTGCCTTTGGTGAGATCCCAATGGTTGCACGTTTGTTTAGATATTATGCAGGTAATGCGTGAAGAAGAGTAGTAGTTCAAGCTTCATCATATAACTCAAATGTTTTTGCAGTCAATAATGATTTGTATGGTCATTTTGTTTCAAATTATGCAGGCTGGGCAGATAAAATACATGGACTGATTGTTCCTGCTGATACGCCACATCATGTGCAAGTATTGCATGAGCCAATTGGTGTTGTAGGCCAAATAATTCCATGGAATTTTCCCCTTCTCATGTTTGCCTGGAAGGTTGGGCCAGCACTTGCATGTGGGAATTCAATTGTGCTAAAGACTGCAGAGCAGACTCCATTATCTGCTTTAGTAGTAGCTAAGTTACTACATGAGGTTGAGCTCTCTACTTTCGTTCTCCTTTGCTTTCTTAGTTTTTTTAGTTAGATTTTTCCATCTCTTTTCAATGTTATTGTGACTAAATTGTTGTGATCTTTTGAAGACCATCGTTCTGGCTTACTTGCAGTTCTCCATAATCTTCATATTATGGTAGTATTAATTCTAGGGAGGGAGGGGGGTGACTGGTTGCATGTAGTGGGGTTGTGCACTTTTTAGGCCATTGATGAGGAAGCTTAAAAGTCACGTTAGGTGAGGGAGGGAGGTTTGCGTGGGAGGTCCAGAAGCATAATTAATGTATTGCTATTAGGGACTTAATTTTATTCCTATTGTCTTCCTTTCATTTTCAAAAATTGTACTTGATTAAAAATAATAATAATTTGTCGACTATGCCTTTTTATTTTTCTGTTCTTGGAAGCAAAGTGAATTGTTTGGTGGATTTTTGAAACCAGTTATACGTTACACATATATTTTGGAAATAAATGCAAGAGCTTACTTGGATTAATTAGGTTGAGTGGTGTTTATTTCAGATCATTAAGCGTTTATTAGTATTTAATTATGATACTCTTGGCATGATTAATTATTGTTTTATTTGATGGAGCAACTAATATTTAACATTTATGTAGGCTGATTAGTGGTTAATTAGGATCTTAATTAAGATAATTGAATTTTTATTAATATTTAATTACCATAATTTCATATGGGATAAATCTATAGTTTGCCTAATTTAATTTATACATGTTAATCTAGTGAAAATATTAATTACTTGTTGATTATTAATAACTTTTAGGTTTTTAAGGATAATTGGTGCTTAGATGGATTATTCATTGTTGATTATTAATTAGTAATTTAATAGGAAATTAGGAATTAATGATAATTGGTGCTTAGATATACTAATTATGGATTAAATATTACTTAAGTACATGAATTAATTATATTTCAATTCCATTTTCTATCTTTTTTGTTGCCAAAATTGTTTTTTTTTTAAATTCTGCAAACAGGAAATAAGTATGACCATTCAAACATGTTTTATCTGAAAACAAAAGTAAATCAAAACCATTCAAACATGTTCTATGCTTTCTAAGTGATGTATTGAATGACTTATAGAACTGATAAACGTTTTACCAACTTTTTAAGGCATTGAAACTGTTTTTTTATAATCTAATTTCACAATTGTATATATAATTACTGCAAATGCACAGGCTGGTCTCCCTGATGGCGTGCTTAATGTAGTCTCTGGATATGGTCCAACTGCTGGTGCTGCTATTGCTAGTCACGTGGATGTTGATAAGGTAGTATTTTGGGATGTTAATACCTACTTATAACGTTTTCCTGTGTTGTTATATGCTTTTAAAGCTTTTTTCATTTTTGTATTTTTCCATGTACAACAACCACAGTAAAAAGGTTGGCATGGAATGTATATAGTTATATTTCCATGTTAGCTATTAAATCAGGATTTGTTGTTGCTTATATTCGTGGTTGTTAAGGGTTTGCAATCTTTCACAGGCTTCATTGATTTAACAATTTGTATCATGATATTTGATTTTTGGATAACATCTTGCAAGGTTTATGGTGCAGAATGTTTGCCATTAAAAAAGAAGTATAATATAAAGTTAAGTGTTGCAGAGATGAGGATGCTCAGGTGGATGAGTGGCTTTATTTTTAGAGACATAATACAAAATGAGCATATATATGAAAAGTTGGAGTAGCTCCAGTGGAAGATAAGATTAGAAAGAGACTCCTTAGATGGTTTGGTCACGTAAAATGACGGCCTTCCGATGATCCGGTTAGAAAAGTAGATATATTAGATTTGACTTAGGTTAAGAAAGATAGTGGTAGACCTAAAAAGACTTAGTTAGAAAATATTTAAAATGACATTTATTTGTTAGATTTAAATGAGAATTTGACTTTTAAGAAACAATGGAGAAAAATGATTCATTTAGCCAATCCCACATAATGGGATAAAGGCTTGATGTTGTTGTTCTTGTATCTTGCAAGGTTCATTTAGTTGCTTCCATCATATTCAACATGTTCATTTGCTCAGCATTGGGCCTTCATTTCTAAATGTTGTTGTCTAGTATTTATCTTAAGAAGGATGCCAAGCGAATGATTTGATTGAAGCATGTGATGTGTTAGGTAGGTTGCTTCTTTTGCATAGATTTTCTATTTGTTTTCTGAACCAGTTGAGAGATTTGAAATATTATTACCATGCATTTACATCTTGTCTTAAATAGATAAATTGCTTCATATGGTTGTCTAATGATACAAGTTATGAGGATGTTTACAAGCTGGAATTTTTATTTTCAGAATAATTTCCTTCTATAATTTTAACCTCCCAGATAACTTAGTATTTTTTTTTCTTCATGTTAATTTGTTTTATTGTTGTTCAGCTTGCCTTTACTGGCTCAACCTCTACTGGAAAGATTGTTCAGGAAATGGCTGCCAGAAGCAACCTTAAACCAGTGACTCTAGAGCTTGGAGGTAAATCTCCCATGATAATTATGGATGATGCCGATATTGACAAAGCAGTTGAGCTCGCCCATTTCGCTTTGTTCTTCAATCAGGTTTGTACAAAGGTTCATCTACTTTTGTGTTTTTTTTTTCCTTTATTTTTTGAAAGTGGATATTAGTATTAAATTTTGTAGCTAAGAACCATAGTTTAAAAAGTGTCAAGCTAATACATTTTTTCATAAAAAGATCAAACCATAAGGTTCTATGCGAATAACCTTCAAAATTTTACTATACTGCTTAAATTGAAGAACTCTACAAGAATATGGTATCTCTTACAGGGACAATGTTGCTGTGCTGGCTCACGGACATTTGTTCATGAGCGCATATATGATGAGTTTGTCGAAAAAGCCAAGGCTAGAGCTCTAAAGCGTGTTGTAGGTGACCCATTCAAGAAGGGTGTGGAGCAAGGTCCTCAGGTCCAACTCCTTACAAATTCTTTACGCTACATCTTATCAAACCTATTTTATTTTGTCAATTAATTTGCAGAGCTCAAATTGTTGAGTATTATTATCACCAGCATGATTTGACTTGTAAAAAGACAGATTGATGAGGAGCAATTCAACAAGATCTTGCACTTCATAAAGTCTGGGGTTGAAGGCGGGGCTACACTTGTTGCTGGAGGCGAGAGACATGGCGACCGAGGATACTTTATTAAACCTACCATTTTTGCAGATGTCAAGGTACTATTTAACATTGATATTCATCAACAACAAGATGTAGCTGAGATTTCCAAGTATCTCTGACCAACTTTTATGTCTGGGTTCTGCCAGGATGGAATGGAGATAGCAAAACATGAGATCTTCGGACCGGTTCAATCGATATTGAAGTTCTCGTGAGTTGTTTTACATGTTAATAGCTATTTCAGTTATAGCACTTGCACTTTTATAAAATCTATTGCAGTTGTTCATTCTGAACTGGTTTTGGCTCAATTTACAGCTCTTAGATGAATTGTCTCATTAATGATGTTGTAAGGCTCATCGAGTTGGTTTCAGAGTAGATTTACTCTTATTTGGATCTGATCTGAATGGGAACTCGGGTTGTCATGTTTAGATTGATCTAGACTTCATCAATGACCTTTTATTTCGATTTGGAGCTATCAAATTTTCTTATGTTAGAAAGAAGAGAATTAGAAAATACTAGATTTTCTTGCTTTTAGTGGACATCTTTTTTATAAGAACTTCTGTTTGGTTTGTGGCAGGGACCTTAAGGAGGTCATTAAAAGGTCAAATGCCAGCCAATATGGATTGGCTGCAGGAGTTTTCACCCAGAACTTGGACACTGCTAATACCTTAATGAGAGCTTTGAGAGTTGGGACGATATGGATCAACAGCTTCGATATTTTCGACGCAGCGATTCCCTTCGGAGGCTATAAGATGAGCGGCTACGGCCGCGAAAAAGGCATAGATAGCCTGAAGAACTACCTGCAGATTAAATCAGTTGTTACTCACCTGAAGGACCCTGCATGGTTGTAATTTATTGTTGATAAGTCTTGTTTGTGGTGGAGCTTAAGGAACTGCTACTGTTGAATTTTGAATAAATTGTGGATTGTTTGTCTCAGCAAAATGATATTCCTTTCAGATCTCTGTGTTTTTTTAGTCTGTTTGTCATTTGATTTTATCTTTTTTAGCATCTCATGGGGTTGATCTGATTTTTTGAAGTATTTCTGTGATAATTTTTTCATTTGCAGAAGGAGCTCAATCATTCAAAAGTGGGGCCATATCAATATTGAGATTATTCTTTTGTGGTTGGATAGGCTGTCTATCACTCTATCCTACTTTTCTTTCTTTCATGAAAGTAGCAGAACTGTCTTTCTCCTCTTGGCATCTTGAAGATAAGGTAAGGTGTTTTTTTAAAAAAAATAAGAAATGGTGAGATTTGAAGTGTAAATATTAAGAAAATCACTATAAATTAGTCCTCTTCAATACAGATTAACGAGCAAAATAAAAAATAAAAAATAGAGTGATTCTCGTACATAGAACTCAAATCTTTTTATATGTTCATTTAGCACTATAAATTTTATTAATAATTGTTCATATAATATTTAAAATTTTAAATAGAAATAAAAATATTTTTTGTCCTGTTTGAATCTGATTTTGATTTCATACGTCTTTGTATGTTGTTGGTCCCATCATTACTGTTACATATACTCAATTTGATGGTTATTTTGGTACTGAGAAGCTGCTTTAAAAAGCAGCAAAAAAGTTGTCCCAAACGCCTCCTAGATATGCAAAGAAAGCTGATTATTGCTATTAAAAAAAGGTTCTATATCAATATGTACTCTTGGCTTCTTGCTTTTCAGCTATGTTAGTGTGTGAAACACTAACGTCCTTCTCTACTGTATTTTGAATAAGCTGCTCCATTAGGTGCAAATCACGACTGCATTTTCTTAATAAGAAAAGTCATCAACTTGGAGTAAGCATGTTTGAAGAAACTTATTTAAATCATCACCAACATCAACTTTTTCTCAACCAATTGGCCCACTTTGCATAATCTTACTCTTCATTTTCTTCTTATGAAGTACTAATTAGGTATAATTTATTTTTTAATCATTCTTATGAAATGCTAATGATGTTTTAACTCTATTCCCCCATCTTTTTCACTTCTAATCAGATTATTTTGACATGTTTTTCAAGTTCTTTAAGTTTAAGCTTCTTTTGAGGCAATTTTCTTAGTGCTTTCTAAAACAGCTTTTTGATATAAAAAATTCAACAACAACAACAACATCAAGCCTTTATCCCACTACGTGGGGTCGGCTACATGAATCCTTTTTCTCCATTATGTCCTATAAAAAATTCATGAATTGAAAAATTTTGTACTAGAAACCTGCTTTAGAAAGCAACAAGAAAACTGTCTGAAATGAATCCTTAATATATATACTATGCTGTTATTATTAATCATGTAATACATTCACTTTTTTTTTTAGTTGTAGGACATATTTTTTGCTTTAATATTGCCATCCATAAAATATAATCTATCTAATTATACTTTTTATAAAATTTATTTGCTTTTCACATAGGCTTTGTTTGAGACCGCTTTCTTACTATCTTTTAAAACAGTTTTTTAGTACAATTTTTTTTAAAGTAACGACTAAAAGCTGTCACAAATGAAGTCATAGACGAAACATTTATCTTTTTTAAACACCATCTATGGGTGAAAAAATAATTATAAAAAATAAAAATATATATAAAGATATAAAAATAATTTATTTTGCACATATTATAAATAACTCTTATTATACTAAGAGTTTTAATTTTTTTAGGCCCCTCCTGAGCGCTACACAATTCCGCCCTTCTCTATAAGGAACTCATAAGCGATGGTGGGGCCATATGAAAAGATTTAGTTGGTGTTTGTTGTTAATGTTGTCAATTTTCAATATAGATTAGACCGATCATATGACTAATTCACAAATGAACTGACGAGCCCGATCTGCTTAAACCTATGGATCACGAGTTTCATAACAAAATTTAATTAAAGTTGTTAATTTAACATTCATTTTATCCAAAAGAATTAGTAGTTACTAATCTCCTTAAGTTTGAAGGACTCAAATGGCTTCCAAATTCATCTTTATTTTCTAAGAATATTATTCTGTTCAACGCTTATCTACTTGTCCTAAAAATTTTGACTCTTCCACGCAAATGTAATAATAATAAAAAAAATGGTTAGCTGAATAATGTTAGCAACTAAAGCATGACTTTTGCCCATACGATTTACAAAACGTCAATGAAGTAGCTATTCTAATGGGTGAATCTAAAAGCTTTGTAGCTAACTTTTAGGGAAAAAATAATAATAATTGTGAGGGCATTTTAATCAAAATTTGTTCAAATGAATTTAAAAACTCTTAAATTTATAATTAAATTTTATTTTAATTAGATTTTATTGATATTTGTGTTAGAATTTTTTTAAATTTGGGGTCTAAAGTTCCTATGTGCGCAAACCCATATAGTTAATTATCCCTCTTACTCATGGAAGAGTCTCTCGATTAAAGATGATTTCTTTGGTATAGTTTTAAATTTAAATTTAATAATTTGATATTTATTTGAATTAATGGGAGATGTTTGTGGGGAATTTAGGTGATCCCGAACAAAATCTTATGATTATGCCATACTAGCAGTCGGTGATCTTAATGTACCAATTATAAAGAACCATAGATTATAATGTCCGAAGAATCTTAAGCAGTTAGGAGTTGTCTCCTCTCAAGTCCACGTAGACCAATGTGGCTATATGTAAATTTTGATTTGTTGTGAATTTGGTGTTTAATTAAATTAGCGGGCTTATTAGCATAGGAGGCGGCCCAAATGTGATTTAAGTTGGGGGTTATTATTTTATTTGTGAGTTACCCTAAAGGGTAAGGTCTTACAACCTCACGTTGTAGATGAGGCGGCCCAATACGTTTGATTGCAATGGCTTACATAAATTAGAATGCTAATTGGAAGAAGCATATTGTTATGCAATTCTTGCTTGAGGAAGAGAAGCTTCTTGAGCTTCTTGGAAGAAGGAGAGAAAGAAGGGAGAAGAGGGAGAAGGGAAAGTATACAAGAATCCTGTATTCCTTATTCAATGGGCTTATTACAGGATTCCAACACAGATCTACCTATGCACTATTTATAGGGATTTACATTTTGTGAGATGTCTTGCAGATCAATATAATCTAAAATCCGACCAATTTCTAGCAATCTCCATCTTGATCCGTTTTTACATTCAAAGAACCACATGTGTGCCTGCTACGATCATACTGGCTCACTTCACTAACTCCATGATCAAATCTGTTGAATCAAACCGAATCTCGCTCACGTTCAATCTCCATTATGTGTTTCAATTCACGGCTCCAGCCCGCGCTTCCATGCGTTCTAAATCACATGCGCTTGCACCCGTTATTGTTCTTCTTATGATATGTATGCTCATGCCTGTGCAGCATGCTCGTGCTCCAGCATTGAGCACCCTCTTGCTCGCCCATCTTCCCCGTGCACCTGTGCGTGCTTTAACCTATGACTGTGCGGGCTATGCATGCGGGCTGTGTGGACATGGGAGTGGGTTATTCATGTGGGTTGTGCAAAGATGGGAGTGAGTTTGTCCTTGTGTGAGAGGAGGATTAGATTCAAGATGAGCTGCTATGTTTCAGCTCATTATTACTTATAGTTCTCTTCCTTCTTAGCTCATTAAGAGATGTGGATTTGATTCTTTCCCCTTTGCCTATGACCCTTCGGTTTTCCCCCTGGCTCCTCTTCCTGTGGCTGGTTCTTCTCCCCTGATTCCTGTCTCATGGCTTTTCTTCTCCCCTAGCTACCTGTTCCGGTTCCCCTGACCGCCCGTTCCTGCCCCCTTGTGGCACTTCGGCTGCTGTTCATGGCAGCCTTTTGGCCTTCTGTTTTCCCTGTTTTTATTAGATTGGTTGGAGGTGGTTTTGGGTTGTTTAGCTGCCCCTTTTATCCAATAAATATGAGATGTTTTGATGCATGAAAGGTTGTTGATTGTTGAGCTAAGTTCTCTAAAAAAACCTGAGGGTTTCTTCATGGAAAAGCTTGAGAGCTTGTTCAATTTCTCTCTTCCTCTCTTCAAATTCGTCTTGGGCTTCTTATCTCTTTCTTCTCTCCGCAAGTTCCACTCCACTTGTATCTTTCTTCTTGAGCTATTGGAGGTGTTGGTTGGCTGATTTGGTAGCATTTGCCGAAGGAGTTTTGGTGGACGTTGGCCCAAGTAGCTGTGGTGGACCCTTGGTTTGTATGCCCTTAAGCACATCTTTTATATTACCAACTATTTTGATTGCATGTGAGGTGACCGCTAGTCGGTTGTTCTGAGGGTAGTTGTTTTTATTTTTTAATTTAGTTTTCGTTTGTTTGGTTTTTGTTTGTTTGATGTTGGCATTCTAAGTTTTGAATCGAGAAAACTAGGAATTGAGAACAATTATGATGGAAATTTTCACCATCAAAACAGATGATGGTAAACTAGACGTCTATCTTCACTAATCTGCACTGGAAGGATTAAGCAATATTAATGATTTATAAGTTTCAATCAAAGAAATGGTTGTGTACTATTCAAAACAATAGTATAATAATTCATGACAAAGAAAACGGATGAACAAAAAAAATTCTAGAAAGGAAAGCTTTCATACCACGCCCTTCAGGACAATATCAGTTTCAGAGTCTTTGTTGTGATATACAACTCCAGGACAATCGATCAAAAAAATCCTCTTAGTAAGTGTAATGTACTGCCACACTTTTGTTTCTCCTGGAATGGGAGCCACTTTGCAAACCTTTAACAGAAGACACGAGCAAAATTAGCAGACGAGCCAATTCAGTAAAATGTGCAGGCAAATTTGGACAAATTTGGAACTACAATTTATTTAAACAAATTCTTACATTCTTTGTACGTAATGTGTTGATAACGGATGACTTCCCAACATTAGGATAGCCAACAAAACCAACAGAAATGGCCTGCTTATCACTCTTCAACCGAGCAAACTGTCGCAGCACTGAAAGAAGAGATCCCTGGTGGTAAACGACAACAACATGCAATAAGCCCAAAAAAAAAAGTAATTGAGAAATGAAATAGACGAACGCAATACCATACCTTTCCAAAAGATTTGTTTATGCTTGCATGGAATGCCAAAGTAGGATACTCCTTGGACAATGCCCGCAGCCATCCTTTTGTGGCCCACGCAGGAATCAAATCACACTAAAAATAAACAAATAAACAAATAAACATTAGCTAAAGAATCCCTTTTCCACAAACAAGTTGGAAGAAGGAGAGATCTGATCCAAGTCGGTAAACTCTTTAATACAAATTTGTAAAAATGGCAAACCTTGTTAAGCAAAAAAACCATGTGTTTGTGTTTGCAATTCTCCTTCAGGTGCTTCTCCAAATGACGACATCTTGTGCCAAGTGGATCCCGTGCATCCAACACCTGTTTAACAGAACAAACCACATAATAATTAGTATGACTTAAGTCATAGCTATTAGGGCCCTCATTTGGTTTAGCTTTTTTTTTTTTTTTCATTTGGTTTAGCTTTCATTTTGCTTTGTGACAGGATAAGTTGCATGAAGTGCAGACCATTTGAATGGATAAGTCAGGCAAAATTTCCTACAAGTTGTTTTAGAAAAGCTAATTTATGGCCAATAAAGCAACTTTTAGAAAGCTCCGACACAAAAGGACGAAAAGGATTATATTAAGTCAAACAAATCCCAGCTATTGTCTTTGTCATGCTATTAAATCTTAAGAAGCTGACAAAGCACTAAGGCCAAAAATCATCTATTGTCTTCAGCAAAAGTAACGGTTAAATGCTCGCCCCTTTCAACTAGGTTCCCATGGCAAGGGCTGAATGCAAATCCTTTTAAATAGGTGCCCATTTCCAAAAATAACAATGTAATGGGGCATATTTGTCTACTTTAAACACATCGTCAACATATTCACCAATGATAGGGATGGAAATTTTGCTCACTAGAAACACCCAAATTTTAATTCAATTCAAAACCAATTTGAAATGATTTGAGTTGAATTCCAGATCAATTTTTAAACTCAAGCAAATTTTGAGTCAATATCAAAAAAAGAAAAGAAATCAGCATGACTAGATACAATCTAAAATCTTTTAAGTGCCTGTCTCAAATATCTCACAAGGACCAACAAACATGGACAAATTAAGACCCTAAAGAATCTAATTATTCAACAGAATTAAAAGAAATGGCAACTCACCTGCACAACTACGTCTGAAGAATCAACAACTTTGTAGAGTTCACCCCAAATGCGTTTACTCTGACCCTTCTCAAACATTGAATGCCTCACCAAGTCTCTGAAACCATCCTCTTCATTCTCTACTCCAGATGGTATGGCTGAAGTTTTCTTCTCAAAGGCATCTATGCATGAAAACCACATGAGACACATAAAAGGATAAAACAAAAAATAGTATATCAAGGTGTACAAAATGGATCTGTTGTAGAAGCAATGCCAATCTATATCAACAAAATAGTTCCTCAGTTTAGTTGAATACTAGGGATGAAAAATATTACAGTATAACCAATCCCATACTGCATGGATCACATTGAAACTGAAGAGAATACTTACAACTGACAGCTATTAAGAAAGTAACTTAGCTTTTCCAAAACAAAATTATCAAGATCAGACTGCCAATCTTGGATGTTTTATCAATTTGAAACAGAAAAAATCTAAAGACTATTTTCTAATTCAAATACAGGTGCATAAACAACAAAAAATACAGTTTCCTACTTTAAGAGATGAATCCCAAACATTTTCAGTTTAATTTGAAGTACAATTGTTAACCAAAGGGAATGCTCAATCAAATGTATCCTTTAGGAAAGAATAAAGTCACAGACCTAGTATATACCTTGGGATCCATCAGCCTTCTTAATCAATGATTCATAGTCAGCTGCTAAAAGCCTTGGACGTTTTCGTTTCCTCTTGGGTCCAAAAGCATCCTCAAAAGGCTCTGTATCCAAAAGATGAGCTTTTGCTTGCTGTGATTATAGAAATCCAAAACATAAGAATAAAATAACGGTTTTTAAAGTTCTATATCTAAATGTACTTTTTCAAATAATTAATAGATTGGGAATCCAAAAGAACCACAAATATAAAGTATATAAATTAAAAAAAAATTAATATAAAATATTAAGGGCAGGAAACAACTCTTAATTTTTTCACTAATTCTCAAAATTTTCCATTAATCCCTAAGGATCACATAGCCTTCCTAAGCATGCCCCATAACAATAATTAAATTCATTCTCAGCAGAGCGTGCAGAAGATCAAACTCAGCCAGAGACTGCATGATTCAGACAATTGGACTAACCAAAGAGCTACTTCAAGCATACAATAGAATAGACAAAATTAAATGGCCAAGTAAAATATATGTGATGGCATTAAATAGACAACACAATAATCAATTTAAAAAATATGAACTTGAACTGATAAGCAATGGTGTTAGAAAAACAATGTAAAATCATACCTTTTGATGATCATTGAGAAGAGAAAGTGGCAGCTTCCTCTCCTTTAAAATGACATTATAATTGCTTGATAACCTATTTTGAAGCTCCTCACGAAAGAATTCAAGTTCCTTCTGATTTACAACTCGAGTGTTACCTAAAATCACAAGTCATATTAACCTCTAAACACCAAAAACTGAACACACTCACGCAATGACAACTGAAATACAACAATAAAATAATAGTGTGCACACTTTAAACCTGCTTTACTAGCATTTCAGTCATAAAAATAAACAAGTGTGCTAGAACTATGGTTTTAAACATTGATGTTTCCTGGCCATGTATGTATGTCCTATTACAGAAATTAATTTGTCAATGTAATAAATCACTCAGTATGTATAATAGAAGTGTAAATCTTAAATGCAATGTACTTCTTTAGATATTTTAAGTTATGTATCATACAAATGAAAATTGCATTTTAACAATAATACACTCGGAAGAAAAAAGACGAGCTGCAACGCGGTTACCATAGAATCAGGTCACAGTTATCCGCTTCAGGCACAATATCTTTTGAAGTGTTAGACGGACACTAATCAAAATATTTTCCTGATTCCGTCAAGTATGTACAGATCAGGAACGCAATATTCAATGGTTGGAAAAAAATTTCATTTTTGGACGAATTGGGCCCCCAACTTATAAGCCCTTTAGTCCACAAGAAGGTCGAAGAAAAATCAACATGGAGAACAAAAGTACAGGTTAATAAACATTTTAACATCACTGGAATGCTTATAACCTAAATATCAACTAATAAGAAAAAAGGGGAAACAAAGGCGCACCGAACCAGCGGCGGTCAGGCTCGATGCGTGTGTTTGGCAGTTCCTTCGATTGTAACTCATGCTTGAGGATCTTTCCCTTACGGTCTCGCTTGGGGCGGGTGTTGTACATCTTAAGCCGTCGGACAGTGCCAGCAGACCTAGTTCCTTTGTCTGATGCGCCATTGCTGCGATTAACGTCAAGCGAATGCTTAGGCTTACCCGAGACATTAACCGCCCTCTCCTTCTTCTTCGCCATCCCAAACTTGAATAAAAATATTGCAATTCCGAAGGAATTCAATCGGTAGAGAAGAAGCGGAGCTCTTTAATTTGCCTTATATGGGCTGTTTGGTAGCCGGAGAGTTTACCGTAAATCTCACAAAACGAAAATCTCGGATTTCCTAAGGGGCTGTTTGGCAACAAGATTTATGCAGGATTTGAGCTAAATCCTGCCAAACGGGATTTGAGCGCCCGGTAAATCTCACGGCGTTATAAATCCTCTGTTTCCCTCTTTTTGCAGTAAAAATCCCGGATTTACTAAATCCTCAAGTTCGGCGGATTTACGGAATCTGGCCGAAGAAGCGCGCGTAAGGGAGAAAGTTTACTTCAGAGCCAGTGAGCTCCCTTAGTTGATTCCGATCAAAATGTCGTAACTTCCGATCCAACAGGTAAGGAAAGTCGTCGAAGGAGCGAAGTCGAACAGCAACGAAGGAGCCGAAGAAGCGACTCGCGCAATCTCTACACCTCCTGCTAAGCAACGAAGCCGAAGAGCAACGACGAAATGAGGATGAAAGGCAAACCCTAGGCGCCTATTATTTTTTAACTTAATTAATATAATTTAAAATATTAATAATTAAGTAAATTAATTAAAATATATTATAATTAGTGCATAAACTAATTATATAATTTAATTTAATTGAATAATTAATCATATAATTAGTAATTAAATATTAATATATTTAACTAATTAATATAAATTAAAATATATATAATTAATAGTGTAAAAATAATTAATGAATAGTAGAATTTGATTAATGAGATCGACGAAGGCAATAGATTTTTGTAATAATCAAATTTAATTTAATTGAATAATTAATATTATAATTATCATTAAATTAGTTTAATTAATATTTGTAATTTATTGGTTATTATATCTATTAGTAGTATGATTGTTATTAGATTAGGTTAATCTTTAACTAATTAATTAAATCATCAGTACAAATATTAGTGAAATAATTTATATTTTCAAAAAATAAATAACTAATCAATATTAGTTTGTAATGTGCTATTTATTGATTTTTCAGTTATATTGTATGCGATTATCTTTAATTTATAATTATCATATTCATATTTAAATCTCTAACTTTCATAAATGCTAAAAGATGTTACCAAACAGGCAAACAGTAACAGAATTTAATATTTATCATATCAAACACTTTTCAGGATTTAATACCCTTAGAATTTACTAAATCCAAAGTTGCCTAATTTACTAAATCAAAGCCCCTCAAAGCACTCCTTCATGGGAAGATAACTAATATTAATAATTATAAATTTTAGCAAATAATTTATTATTAATAAATTTTTATTTAAATTAATCAACTTCAAGCCTAAAGTAATAGATAAATAATTCATCAAAATTTTTAATTGGTCTCCACTTTTATCATGTTCACTAAGGATTTAGTAAGTTCAAAATCAAACCATCCAAATCAATCACATTCCATGCCATATGATGACGAACTCAACATTTCTGAGCTAAATATGATCAAATTTAGGCTTAATTTGGGTCATCTTTTTTGCTGCTTTAAAATCAACTTCCTATTATAAAATTTTTTTGAATTAAAAAATTTTGCAATGAAAATTAATTTTTAAAAGCAACAAAAAGTTGTCCCAAACAAAGCCTTAGTTTGAGTCGGTTCGAGCAAATTGATTTGAAGAGGAATGATCAACCTCGAGAAGAGTTGATCAAAGTTTTATCAAGATCAATGAGCCCCATTTTTGCCTAATTTGAATTATTTGACACTGGATAGATTCTTAACACCCTTAGCAACTCATTCACATCATGGGGAGAGCGTTCACTAGTTTAGGACTACACTAGGCCATACAAAATTGTAACAATTCAGGCTTCGTTTGGGACGACTTTCTCGCAACTTTAATTTTTTACTAAAAAGCTGCTTTAAAAAGTAAAAAAGCCGTCCCAAACGAAACCTCAATCAATAAGTTGCAAGCTAGTTGGGCTAGACTACACACTAATCAAGACTCAATGCACTTCCATATTTGCAGATATAAAATCCTACAAACTTAAAGAGTAAAGGTCTAATTGATCACCCAGTGTACACCCTTATCTTATTAAAGAAGACTAGAAAGAAGCAGATAGTGCAAAAGTCAGTCCATATTGACAATCAAATGAGAAGTTCTAACAGAGATTGGCTAATAATACCTTTAATCCTCCTCCATAGGAACATCTGGAATGTCCCATCTATCTTCCTTAATTGGCTTATTTATAACAGAGATAAGCGGGTAAAGCAAGTTAAGGAGATGGATGATGAACTTGAATAGAACAAAACTACAAAAATATTCGCATTGCCTAGCAAGAATTTTTCTCTGAGACAATTTTCCACCCTAGTTGGTTATGATTTATATAATTTGGCAGTGTATGTTTTCAATAAATAATGGTCTAAGATTTGCATGAATTCCAAGTTTGGGCTATAAAAAATTATTGATATAGTTGCATGCTCATTCTTTTACTATATATACAAAAAGTAGCAGATATATACAAGAAGAAATTCAAAAAATGCCTTGACACGCTATAAAAAGGATATCTTGTAATGTTATATCCTCCTTTTCACCTCTGTGTCGGCTATTTTTCAGTTCCCTACGGATTTCAGGTGTAACCTATGCAGAAAATAAGTCAAAACATTGTCATATACTTGTATTCTTGGCGAGGTCTAAACAAGAAATCTGATTAGAGCAAGAAACGACACTAATACCAAATAATGTTTTTGGTGATGCATTAAGCGGTCCAGATTATTCTTGTCCGCTTTTGTCAACTCATTTTTGTACCTACAAAATTTATCAGCTTAATTAATAAACTGCAACTGGAAAAATATAAGAATCAACAAATAAATTACTTTAGAATAATATATAATCTCAAAGAAGCTACCATGTGATATCCCTCCACTAACAGTTCATGAATCTAACCTTTGTACAAAAGCAAGAAGTGTTTGGTGCCATATTACAGGCATAGCTCGTTTGTCTTCGAGGAATCTCATAAAATGTGCAACTAGAGCATCAAGTACCCGATATGGCAGCGCATATTTCTTCTCAATCAGTAGCTTTATGAAAAAGCTGCAGCATATAAAGTGAATTGTAAAAATAAAGCTCTTTGATATAGCAAAAATAAAAGCCTAATAAGCCAATTTAACAATAAAAGCACTGATTTAAATTCAATTCAATTTAAGCAGCATTATACATATATATATTGAAAACAAAGAAGGTGACATCCGTGGGTCATACCCCCTTCCAACGGCTCCCAAAATCTTGAGGTGTAGATGTCAAAAAATAAGTCACAATCTTTAAATTTTTATTAGTATGTCTAATTATAGGTTGAGCTAGCTAGACATCCACTAATGAAAAAGACAAAATGTAACTTAGGTGGATAAAAAAGTTCAGGTTGAAAAGCTGATGAAGGGTAAAACTTTTGTTGACATCAGTGAAAAGGTAGACTTCTTCTTTCAAAGCTATAAAGAGATGGAAAGAGTTCCATTGAAAGCAAAAAAGGTGATGTCAGTGGGTCAAACTCCCTTTCAACGAGTTCCAAAATTTTGTGTGTGGATAGCAAATATTAAAGTTAGCGAAACATATTATCCATAATCTTCAAAATTTCAGTACTACATCTAATTATTGGCTGAGCTAGTTAAACATCTATAAATGGAAAAGACAGAAGAAATTTAGCTTAAGTAGATAAACAAGTTGAAGTTGGAACACTGATGAATGGGAAAAATATTGGTTAAAGCATTTCAATAGGATGTTGTTAAGTTTTGGTAAAAGATGCAAGATTTGGTAAAAAAAATTTGGCAAACGAAAAATTAAAAATTTATCAAAACTACTATTTATATTATATTTACAAAGTATTGCCATTAATTATGATATGAACTACTTATGCATCTAGCTCTTATGGAAGAAAAAAAAATGACTAAGATCATCATATACAAAGTTAAGTAGTTTTCGAGATGAGCTTCCAAGCATTCCGATCTTGTTTTTCAATCAAAGTTAGCTAATGCAATCTTTCAAACTACATCGACAAATTTATTTTGAACCCAACATGCATGGATGACCTCAAAATTCAGCAAATAGATACAATCTCTGATTTGCTGAATAGTGAAGCTTTCATGAATTCTTCAAGCTAACTATTAAGAAAATTAAGGGCGGTAGAAGAAAATTCCACTTTATGCATGAAATTGAGGGAAAAATAGGTTTAAGAATAGAAAAAAGTGCATACCTAGTTGTCCCATAGTAATCCATGCCAGCTAATGTCATCAATGCTACACTGTTAGCTTACAAAAATAAATTAATTAGACAGTCTAAGAGTTAAGTTTGAAAACAGGGATTCCGCCATAGCAGACGAACAAATTTCATACGTCATACCTAGAGTGAAGTGGTGGTATAGATACTTTTTGAATGATACTTCCAATAATGTGCGCTTCTATAAGGGTACATGTCTGTGACTGCATGCAGTTTGAAAATGAAGATTGTCAAAATATAGTAAGCAAATGCAAAATAAAAATGGATCTGCCAAAAGTTTATCACTTGAATTACTGGAAGTGTTCAATAATCGAGCTTTAATTGGATCATTTTGTGAGCAATCAAAACAGAACAAAATAAGAGGATAAAATGCTAATCAAAGAGTAGGAAAGCTAGAAAAAAAAAAAGAAGCAACAGATATATGAAACTTTTAAACATGAAACATTACTCTACTGGAGGAACTAACTTCAAATTCAAATGTGATGGAATAATTCTATGGAGGAACAGCTATTTTCAAATTCAATATTCTGAAACAATCCTCCATAAATAGGGAATAAATAGTATTTTGCATACCTGGCATAAGGGAAATAAAATTCCCTTAAAAAACCCAGCCGGCTTGTAGAGACTCTTTTTTACTGCTTCATAAATAGCACGATGAAGCCGTTTATTCTTTTGTATTTCTTCTCTAACACGAGGAAGTAGCACAAGCTTGTAAAACCGTTGAGCCCTGCTAGGGTTGAACCTTGATGCAAATATTCTTGTTGCTTGATACAACGCATTTGGAGACCATTTCTCTGGCTCGGTTATATAAAGAACTTCTTCCCAACGCTCCATAATTGCAATGCGTTGAAGTGCCTTTGGTACTTTGCCACTTGTGTACCTACTGAGCACGTTTCCGACTCTACAATACAGTAAATATTGTATTTATTTAAAAGCCATATATACCTAAATTAAAAATCGAAAGTTGAATAGGCAGAAGGGGAGGGATCTGGGATGAGGCAACATGGAATAGAAAAGAGAGTGAAGGTGGGGGGAGTGATAGAGAGAATACCTCTTGTATACATCTATGATACCATCATCAAACTTCGGCATAGGTCGTTCTTCTGAAATGAAATTGGGCAAACTGATTATTAGCTACAAATACAAAAAAAAGCTTTCCAGTAACTTGACATCTTTAACAAAATAAATGTTCATTTATATATTGATTATAATAAATCACATAAGACATGATATGAATTGCAAGATATCTATTATGCTATAAATAACTTAAAATAGATAGACAATCATAGTAATGAGTTGATCAAAAAAGCTGATCAACCAGATCTACAAAGTTCTGCATTTTAGTGACTCGATTAGTTTGGCGGAGGAAAAATGCATGCTAAAAAAACTCAATTAAATACTACTTTGCAGGATCTGAAGAATTCATCAAAAACTATATGATATAACCAATTTTTCACTCTACTAAATTTGCAACTTGACTTGTTAGATGAAGAAATATAAAGCAGAGAAAATACATATTGACCGGAAAAATAAGAAACTATGAGAAATAAATATACAAAAAATCCCCATTATGCCTTTTAGTGACTTGCTCATCAACCAATGCACTACATAATCAATAAAACCATTTTGGAGAATCTAATCTATTAAGATGACCAAAGCTTCTTATAAAAAAAGACATCTATGCTATATGCAAATCACTAACAATCCTGTGCAATAGTGAGCGGTAAACCAACTTTGAATCACATAGAGATGCATAAAAAACTCAAGGAATATATAGTATTTTGAAATATGCTATCACTATGTATAAAGGTAAACAAAATGTTTTATACATATGAAAGATTTAATGCGAGAACTTACACAAAGAAACCTCTATTTAGATTATCCTTTTTGTATAAAAATCAGCCAAATGACAATAAGCTAAGGCCCGTGAGGGATATTGGGTGAAAATCAAAGAAGTGATGAGATTGCTCAAATGAGATTCTAAAGAAGTAGTTATGGAAGTATAGGCTAACCAAATATCTTTGTATACTTTTTTTATCATAATGTCCTTTGATCTCTTTATTTTTTATCTTTCTCCTTTCTTGGCTTGCTCCCTCCTTTTACATCACTTGATGACGCATTCCTTACCTTCATCTTGATTGCTCCAAAACCACCCTTCCTCCTTGCACACTTGAGCATAGAGAGATTAAAGAGAGGGGGGTGTTTTAGAGAGACAGATTGTGAGGCTCAATTTTGAGCAATTTTGAGATAAGAGGAGGCTTAGCCAAAATCTTCCAAGTGAAGAGACTCCTTTGATAGACTAGGGGGAAAAAGAGGGAGGGAGTATGGTGGCCAGACCCACTTGAATTCAATAGAATTTTGTTAATATATGAATAATTGAATGATAAAACCCTAGGTGAGCTAAAGTATTGCATTTCATATAAGCTCCGTGTAGCATTGTGTACTTCATGCAACAATTATACTTTAGGTTTCAATTTGGACTTGATTGAAACTTGGATCAAAGTGATATATATATATATATATATATATATATATATATATATAATGCGATAATACAAATCAACCACAGAAATACCATTTAAGAAAACCATATCGAAAGAAATACAGCAAAAGCAGCAGGAAAAAAAAGTATAGAAATTAACCAGACGAAGCCTGCAAATCCTTTTCCTTAATTTTCTTGATAATGATATCCGCCAGTGTGAGCTGTGGACCTGCATCACTTCCAAAGAAAACTGCCAAAGCCGCTTCATCTTCTTCATTGATCTCTTCCTGTAAAAAAATTTCAAATAAATTAAATCAATTGACAAACTATGACAATGTAGAAAGAGCTACTGGAACTTACAATGCCCAAATCGTGTGAACTTAAGGTTTCCAAGAACCCATCAAAATCGTAACCTTCGTCGTCACTGTTCTCCTCGGCCACTCTTGAAAATGGTGCAATGTTCAGCTCTGCCTCTTCTTCTTCCTGAAGAATTTCTTTCTGCTGATTGAGAGACTCTTTAAGGATCTTGGAGCTGAGATCGGAGGATATCAACTGTGTCCAGCGGTTACAAAAAGTTAAGACTACTTGTTTTGTAGAACAAGAAGAAGGAAACGGAGAAAGAAAAATACAGAATTGTGAAAGATTGCCTTATCTCCCTTCTGGTGCTGCTTAGAATGTCGAGCAATCTTCTTCGATGAGACGGAGTCGTCATCCGCGTCAAGAGGCATTTGGTGTTGTAGCTTCTGCTGCGGCGTAGATTGCTGCTTCCGCTTCTTCCCAACCATGGCAAAAATGAGCACGACCTAGGATATGTTTGGATGCCAGATTTGAGCAGGATTTAGCCTGCCAAACAGCAAAAATGATAACTTTAAGGGGCTGTTTGGTATCGGATTTACAGCGGGATTTAAGTTGGATTTACGCTAATTTCATTCAAAGGAGGATGGTGTCATTGTGGGGATTGCCCTTGTGGAGATTATCTTTGATCAGGTGGATCCTTTATTGAAGGTTGAGTGGTCTGTGAGGGATGTTAACTACATTAATAAAGGCATGCAATTTAGGAAAGTATGCGGATGTGCACATAATATTGTTGTTGCCGAGAGGGTTGTACTGAACTTCATGCAGAGAATAAGTAGAATAGCAACATTCACTAAGGTCATGGCTGATGCTGCATATCCTGCATGCATTTTAGAGACAATAAAAACTGCACCAGGTCTACGCTTGCTGGATAAGTAGGCGGTACTAATAGGCGGAGGAAAAAACCATAGAATGGGCTTGTTTGAAATGGTGATGATTAAAGATAATCATGTATCAATAGCTGGAGGTGTTGCAAATGCTTTGAAATACGTGGATTCATTCTTGGAAAAAAAGAATCTTAAGATGCCTGTTGAGGTTGAAACAAGGACAATGGAAGAAGTTAAAGAGGTACTAAACTATGAAAGCCAAACCAGGTTGATGCGGTGCACGACATTACATCCTTGGATGCAGTCATCGGCATTCCAGATAATTACCCTTTTATTATTTTAATCATGATAGTTCCTGCTTATTGTGTCTGCTTAAGCGTTAGTGGGCATGTGCTCCACTTTACTCGTTTCTTTAGTTAGTTATTTTACTTTTCAGTACTTTCCACGTGTACGGCTGTTAGTAGCAAAGCCAAGAAGGTAGAAGTAGCCTTGTTACGGCAAGAGCAAGCATTGAAGAATATAGAAGAAAGTTTTACTGTTCCATTGCTTCTTGCACTTGCATATTTTTCCTCTGTTTCAATCTCTTGCAGGTAGCCAGTGATCGACGGAGTAGCTTCGGCAATATGATCAGAGCAAGGATGGCAGAAGGGAGTAATCGGGTGGCTACCGATGACGAACACAGCCTGAAAGATCTTTGGACCGAACACCGCAAATTGGCGAGACGGATGGAAGAAATGGCAGGGGATGTGCACCGTTTCTTCGGGGAGATGCGCCGGGAGTTAAGGTTGATTAATGCTCGTCTTGACAGGAACCAAGCCGCTCGAACAGCAGGTCCGGTTAGGGGACACGCAGCGAGACGTGGGTTCATGGGAGATGGAGAACGTCAACGGAACGATCTAGCGCCGGAGATGACCGATTCAGATGAAGAATTTGAACATGCCCGGGTGGTGGAACAATCGGATTCAGAAGACGAACTGATCCCGAATCATAGAAGGTATGCGGAAAGAGACAGAATGCAAGGAGATTTTCGAATCAAATTGGACATACCATTTTTCGATGGAAGGTTGCATATCGAGGATTACCTCGATTGGGAGAGATCTGTTGAATCTTTTTTTGAGTATATGGATATTAGTCCGGAACGGCAAGTGAAATACGTTGCCTGCAGATTGAAGGGGGCGCCAGCGCTTGGTGGCAGCAAGTGCTTCAATCCCGACGGCGAGATGGCAAGGGAGTAGTTCGGAGCTGGTTTCGAATGAAACAACTACTCTAGGGACATTTTTTACCAACCGATTACGAACAGATGATGTACGTACAGTATCAACATTCCTCGCAGGGAAGCAAGTCGGTGAATGAGTATACCGAAGAATTTTATCGGTTAAGTGCCCGGAACAATCTCAACGAATCTGAAAACCAATTGGTGGTAAGGTATGTTAGCGGTTGAAGGAACCTATTCAAGACAAGTTAGAGCTCAATTCAGTTTGGTCACTATCCCAAGCTGTAAATTATGCTCTTAAAGTTGAGTTACAGTCAAAGAGGCACTATCTCAACAGGCAGAGCAGGTGAAATTGGGAACCGGCCGCAGAAGCCCCACGCGGGCACAACTTCAATTACTAGAAGGGGAAGACGAGGAAGGAGAAGAAGATAATTTTGAAACAGTAGAAGAACGGCTAGAAGACGTGGTTGGAGACGAGGGAGAACCTATTCTGTGTGCTGCAGCGCCTACTTCTGGCACCTCGGCGACCCGCCAAAATTCAAAGGAATGCTTTATTCAAAACAAAATGCACTATTATGGGTAAAGTTTGTGAAGTATTAATTGACACGGGGTGCACGGAAAATGTCATTTCCCGTGCAGTAGTACAATCGTTGCAGCTCAAAACATCTAAAAGTCCTAACCCGTATAAAATAAGTTGGGTTAAAAAAGGGATTGACATGGCGGTAAAAGACATGAGCAAGGTTAATTTCTCCATCGGCAAACACTATGCAAGTGAAGTTCTTTGCGATGTGGTAGATATGGATGTCTGTCATTTGATTCTGGGAAGACCATGGCAATACGATGCGGGAGCAATTTTCGATGGTCGAGCTAATACGTATTCCTTTGAATGGAAAGGTAGACGTTTAAGACTACTGCCCCGGAGTCCTGATCTGGATGCTAATAATGCCAATTCTAAGGCGTCTCTTGTAGCTGTCACGGGGAAGGTCTTATTAAATGCCTGGAAGGAATCATCACAGTTGATGGCTTTGATTGTCAAAGAACAGAACAGTTCCACGGAGGAAAATATAATTCCTGAGGAAGTCCGAGCATTACTTGAGCAATTCTCTGAAATTGCACCACCAGAGCTGCCCAGCGGACTGTCACCAATGAGAAACATTCAGCATCAAATAGACCTGATCCCTGGAGCAAATTTGCCGAATCTGCCTCACTATAAAATGAGCCCGAATGAGCATAGGGTGCTGCAACAGATAGTGGATGAAATGCTAGACAAGCAACTGATTCAGCCAATTCTTAGTCCATGTGCAGTGCTGGCATTACTGGTGCCTAAGAAGGATGGTAGTTGGAGGATGTGTATGGATAGTCGATCCATAAACAAAATTACAGTTAAATTCCGGTTTCCGATGCCGAGAATGGAAGATATGATCGACAAGTTGTCGGGAGCTCAAATATTTTCTAAACTTGATTTACGGAGCGGGTACCACCAGATTCGAATTCGTCCTGGCGACGAATGGAAAACCGCGTTTAAGACGCGTCAAGGCTTGTACGAGTGGAAGGTAATGCCATTTGGATTGTGCAACGCGCCTGCCACATTCATGCGTCTAATGAACGACGTCTTGAAGCCAGTTCTGAATCGCTGCTGTGTCGTGTACTTCGACGACATACTAGTATTCAGTTCATCGGTGGAAGAACATATCCAACACTTAACTGATGTCTTTGAAATTCTGAAGCAAAACAAGCTATATTTAAACCTTATCAAATGTGAGTTTGCTTTGACACAGGTTTCCTTTTTAGGATTTCTTATTTCGGCTAAGGGAATTATAGTGGATCCCCGCAAAGTGACTGCTATCGTGGAGTGGCCAACACCGCGATCTCTTTTTGACATTCGCAGCTTCCATGGATTGGCGAATTTTTACCGCCATTTTATTCACGGGTTCAGTGTTGTGATCGCACCGATCACCGATGTCTTGAAGCAATCCCATTTCTCGTGGTCTGAAGAGCAACAGAGGAGCTTTAACGCTATTAAATCAGCGTTATCCTCCGCCCCGGTATTGGCATTACCGGATTTTGACAAGCCCTTCATGGTCGACACTGATGCTTTGACAGTGGGCATTGGCGCGGTTTTGTCCCAAAACAACAAACAGGTGGAATTTTTTAGTGAGAAACTAAGTCCGTCACGGCAACGATGGACAGTGTACGAGCAGGAGTTATATGTTGTGGTCCGCGCATTGAAGCAGTGGGAGCACTATTTGATGCATCAAGATTTCGTTTTGAGCAGCGATCATAAAGCACTGCAATACATCAATTCTCAAAAAAATATCGACAGAATGCACGCTCGATGGATCATATTTTTACAGAAATTTACTTTTGTGTTGAAGCACAAAAACGGTACTCAAAACCGTGTGGCCGATGCATTGAGCCGAAGGTTGGCTATTTAAACTAAATTTGAAACAGAGTTTAATGGTTTGGCGGGGCTGCAAGAGTTATATCCTAGCGATGAATTTTTCCAACACTGGTGGAGTAAATGCATAAGTCAAGAGCCAGTGCTTGACTACTCCATACAAAACGGATTCCTTTTCAAGGATAATTTGTTGTGTGTGCCTCAGTCATCCTGGCGGCAAAGGTTGATCCAGGAAGCGCACGCCGGAGGCATGTCTGCACATATCGGACGGGATAATACTATTGCTCAGCTGCAACGGCGATTTTTTTGGCCCCACCTAAGAAGAGATGTAACTAAATTCATACAGCGTTGTGCGATTTGCCAAGGCTACAAAGGCGGAGGACAGAACACTGGCCTGTATTTACCCCTACCGGTTCCGGAGACGATCTGGGAAGATTTAAGTCTGGATTTCGTCTTGGGTCTTCCGAGAACCAAACGCGGCAATGATTCCATCTGGATCGTTTCTCCAAAATGGCTCATTTCATCGCCTGCAAAAAGACGTTTGATGCCCTCAATATTGACAAGTTATTCTTTAAGGTGGTTGTGCGCCTCGATGGCATTCCGCGGAGCCTCACATCGGACAGGGATGTGAAGTTTATAAGCCATTTTTGGCGGGAACTGTGGAAGAAATTGAATACAAAAATTCAGCTGAGTTCTTCGTATCATCCTCAAACCGACGGACAAACAGAAGTCGTCAACCGCACCCTCAGCAATTTACTTCGCTGTTTAGTACAAGAACACCCAACTCTTTGGGATGAAGTTTTGGCCCACGCTGAGTTTGCATTTAACTCAATGACAAACCGATCAACCGGTATGTGTCCGTTCAATATAGTATATACTAAGATGCCAAATACTGTTCTTGACATTGCAGTATTACCGAAGATCCAAAACAAAGCTACAAACGCATTGGCGGACCAATTTACTCAGCTATTGGCTGATGTCAAACGAAATCTTCAGGAGACGAACCAAGAGTATAAAGCAGCTGCAAATTCTCATCGAAGGGAGAAATTATTTCAGCCAGGAGATTTGGTTCTTGTTCGCTTGCGTCTACCACCGGGAAATCACTCTAAGCTTACAAGAAAAAAATGGGGTCCTTTTCCTATCAGTAGAAAAATCAACGACAATGCCTATGTCGTCGATTTACCAAGTGAATTTAGCACCTCACGCAGATATTCACCCTTTTACTCCCCCTGATGACGGTGATGCGGATTTCGAATATGTTGACATAGATTCTATTGAAAGTGGGGGCGAATGATGCGGTGCACGACATTACATCCTTGGATGCAGTCATCGGCATTCCAGATAATTACCCTTTTATTATTTTAATCATGATATTTACTGCTTATTGCGTCTGCTTAGGCGTTAGTGGGCATGTGCTCCACTTTACTCGTTTCTTTAGTTAGTTATTTTACTTTTCAGTACTTTCCACGTGTAGGGCTGTTAGTAGCAAAGCCAAGAAGGTAGAAGTAGCCTTGTTACGGCAAGAGCAAGCATTGAAGAATATAGAAGAAAGTTTTACTGTTCCATTGCTTCTTGCACTTGCATATTTTTCCTCTGTTTCAATCTCTTGCAGGTAGCCAGTGATCGACGGAGTAGCTTCGGCATCACAGGTGCTCATTAACTCGAATAATGTTGGACAATATGGTGATTCCCCTGCCTGATGGGGATGTTGATGTAACCATGCTTAAAGAGGCCGTTGAAATGATTGATGGAAGATTTGAGACTGAGGCTTCTGGAAATGTTTCGCTTGAAACTGTGAAGAAAATTGGAGAAACTGGTGTCACCTACATTTCTAACGGAGCATTGACACATTCAATGAAGGCGCTTGACATTTCTCTCAAGATTGATACTGATCTCGCCCTCAATGTAGCAAGGCGTACAAATCGAGCATGATCATCATTGCAGGGAATTATGACTAAAACCTTCTTTCAAGCTGTATTTTCTATGCTCGTCATTTTTTATAATCCACGACCTCAGGATAGAAAAATGGATGCTTACTAGCTAATGCAAAAAATATAATTTTATGGCAATTTTCATTTAACAGAACAGGGACAGAAAATAAACTTGTTCACATTTGTTATCAAAACAGAGTTCAATTTTGTGAAGTTAAAAAAAAAAAGTTGGATTTACGCTAAATCCAGCCAAACGGTTTTTGTGCGAGCGTTAAATCCCGGCGATGGCTAAATCCCGGATTTGAGGATTCACGGCTTAAATCCCGGATTTACTAAATCCCTAGGCTCGGCGGATTTATGGGATTTGGCCGAAAGAAGCGCGCGAAAGGTAGAAAGTTACCTTCACAGCCAGCGAGCTTCCGTTGTTGCTTCCAATCAAAATGTCGTAACTTCCGATCCGACAGGAAGGGATAATCGTCGAAGGAGCGAAGTCGAACAGCCACGAAGGAGCCGAAGAAGCGACGCGTGCAAGCTCTACACCTCCTGCCAAGTAACGAAGCCGATCAGCAACGACGAAAAGAGAAGATGAAACGCAAACCCTAACGCCTCTAAGTTATTATTGATTAACTTAAATTTATTATGTAATATTAAAGTTTTAGGTGTTAAATATGTAAATAGCATAGTATTAAGTGGTATGTATGTAAATCTCCCTTTATATAATTTAAAATATTAATAATTGAGTGAATTAATTAAATAATTAATATGATAATTAGTGTATACATTAATAATCTAATTTAACATAATTGAATAATTATTAATTAAATATTAATATAATTAGCTTATTTGATATATCTTAAAATATATATTATTAATACCCTCATGATTTACTAAATTCGGATTTATAGGATTTAGTAAATCTCACTAAAGTTAAATCCCAGTTGTTGAGGTTGTTTGGCAACAAGATTTAGCATAAATCTGGCTAAACAGGATTTCAACTCGGCATAAATCTCACAGCGGAATAAATTCGTCGTTGCCATCTTTTTGCGATAAATCCCAGATAAATCGGGGAAGTTCGGCGGATTAATGGGATTTGGCCAAAGAAGTGTGCGAAAGGGAGAAAATAGTTACCTTCGCAACGAGCGACCTCCAACCGTTGTCGTTGTTACTTTTGATCCAATAGAAGAACGACCAGCTGTCATGACTTTTCGATCCGACATGAAGGAACGTCTTCGAAGGAGATGAAGAAGTGAATCATTCAACCTTACCTCTCATACGAAACACACACGAAGTAGAACTACTTGAAAAGAGGAAAAGCAAACCCTAGGCCTACGACTAATGCGAAGACAACAGAGAAATTCTTGAAATCAAGAGGGTGTTAGTCATGCGAATTAACTAATTTAGTTAAAATTGATCGATAATATAAATTATTAGTAGTAAAAATAATTAAAAATAGTATAATTAGTATAATTAAGCTAGCTTCTAAGAGTATTATAATTTATCATTATAACTTATTTACGTTAAGTAAAATTAAATTTAATAAATAACTCACATTTAACACGTAAATTAAATTTAAAATATAATAAATTTAAATTTTAAATGAACTAACTACTTTAAATCCTTAATTACATTGCCAAACAATTCCACAGGATTTAACAAATTTTATCACCTATCTTGCAAAACAGTTTTTTGAATTTAACAACATCAAGATTTACTAAATCTGGATTTATAATATTTATTAAATCATTTAAAGTTAAATACTACTTGTTGCGAAACAGGCTCCAAAGGGGATGTTTGGTATCAAATTTGAAGCAGAATTTATAGTAAATCCTACTATTGCTCCTCGGATTAACATGGATATAAGGAATTCGACTGAAGAAGCGCTCAAAGGAGAGAAAGATAATTACCAACACAACGAGCAAACTCCCTCGTCGTTGAAGGAGGTGAAGTCAGGGGCGGAACCAGCTATAATTTTCAGGAGGGACAAACTTATAAGTAACAGTTGACAGATATATCGGGGCTCCAAGTGCGCAGCACCCCCTAGCGGGGTTCGACTTGCCCAGTCAGGTAACGGGTCAAGGGGCAGCGCCCCTGTGGGGGTTTCTGGGGGCAGCGCCTGGAACAAATTGTGATTTGTTATTTCTCTTTATATATGGTTTATCATTCACTGGCAAACACCTCTACATAATGTATTTAATTATACAGGGGGCAATTACCTAAATATCATAATATTATGAGGTTCCGCCCCTGGGTGAAGTAGAGCGTTGTCCATATTTCGTGACTTTCGACTTGGCAGGAAAAGGTAACACTCGTCAAAGGAGGGAAGAAGCTTTTTGGCGACTAATTCGAAGCTCTACCTCACTCGACACTAGGCGAAGTCCAAACAAAGAAGTAGTGGAAAAGCAAACCCTAGATAAGTCATATTAAAAGTTATATTTTTTGCAATAAAATAATAACAAAATTCATTAAATAATTAATAATTATAAAATAATTAAATAGTAAGTAATTAAATAATTGAAATTTTGATAGACCCAATCAGGTATGTTCCTTTGCTCTCTTTTTTTTAAAAAAAAAAATTATAGAGCCTTAGTCAAATTTCATTGACTATAAACATAAATTACATTTTATAAAAACAAAAAAAACAACTCTATGTAAAAAAAAAAATACAAGATAGAGAGTAGCATCAAAAAGGTATTGCCTTAGCTCAAAATACATTAAGTAAATGAATAAAATGATGGACTCAAACTGTACAAAAAGACTCTTAAGAAATAAAAATTCAGCCACTCCCTAATTAAAGAGATTATTGTCTAAGGAAGAAAACCTAGCTGCCATGTCGATCTTACAAATGGAATAGGACTTAAAAAAATTCTCCTATGAAAAATTAAACTCTCACGCATCAAATAAGCAACAAAAGATCAAAGCGAGAAGCAGCAGCCAAAACAAGAAGAACCATAAGGCAAGAAGTCAGAAGGAAAGATGCCAAACATTACTAGAAATAATGGAGCTTAAAGAACAATTATGAGAGAATAGAGTAGTGCAAAAGGGATCTAATAAATCATTAAGAGAGTTGTCAAAACATCAATGATCCCATATTAATGAAATAAAGCCTTGGGGAGAGATATTAAAGTATAAATTCCTCTTAGCTAAAACAACAACATTGCAAATTACTTTCCAATAAATACAAATTTTATCAGTAGGGGGTTCCAAGGGGATTGATATTTAAGGCTTCGTTTGGGACGGTTTTTTTTACTGCTTCTTAAAGCAGCTTTATAATACATAAATTTAAATTTTTTACTAAAATACTGCTTTAAGAAGCAATAAAAAAATCATCTCAAACGAAACCTAAGTTTACACTAGAAGGGCAATAAATTGTCAAAATTATAGAGCCCGCCAATAACAAAAAAAAAAAAAGACTTATTTTATATGAAATTATGTGAGTTAAAATCTTTAAGGGGAAATTAATTTTCCTAATAAATAATGATTGATGATTTTAAACTATGATAATTGTTCTACTTATATTACTAGTAATCATTATTCATTATAAAAATCAAATAATTAAAAATGATTATCATTTCATTCAAAATTCAGTTTAAATATACAATTAAATATACAAAGAGATTTAATTAGAAATTATTATTAAATGATAAATCATGATATATGTCACAAATTCTCATATCTATTAAAAAAAACAAAAATATCAGTCTTCTTTTTAGAAAATATAGTAATTTACCCAAGTTACCCCATCTATTTTCTTAAAGGTAAAAAAAAAAATATTCAGTTCTTATGATTAAAAAATATATTTGTATATATATAATATATTTGTACATATAATAATTTAATCAAAAATAATTTATGATAAATCATAGTATGTTAAATAGCTCATCTTGATCTTCTGATTTGAGAGCTTTAATTTTTTTTTTTTTATTTTCACCCGCTGCCACCCTCAAAGGGCGCTTGCCGGCGTAACTAATACTCGGTTGACCTAAAAAAGGTACTCATCCTAGAAACCTCTTGACCCGCATTTGATTGGGCTCCACTTAAGAGGTGCTGCAGCTTAAGAAGAATCAAACACGGGTTGAGGGTTTTCCAACCCTACTCGACCACCAACTAAATTAAGCAAAGGTGGATAGAACTTTAATTATTAATGAAGGATCTTGAGTTTGACTAATAATGATTTGTATAAATTTATCTTAATTCATCCAAATGTTTAAAAAAAATCATAGTACGTTAAAGCAATCAAAGTGAGAAAGACTGATCACTATATGGTTCAGAACATAATCCGCCCAATTGTTTAGAATATTTTCATCAGAGAACACAGTTTAGTTTACACAGGCAATAGCAGCAGCAGCATGTCAATGGAGTCTTCAAACGTCGGGGAGAATGGATTTGCTGTAACCACTCTGATCATCATAGTACTTAGACCACAGCATCACGCCGCCATATTTGCTCGATTCCTGAACCCTCGGAAGCACAATATACCTAAGCTCACCGGGAGGAATGTAGCCGCTCCCGGCCGCATCCGGCGCCGCTGGCAAGCCGAGAAAGATCTTCCCCGCCTTCGTCGACTTTGTCCACTGCTTCCACGCATCCATCAAATCCCCCAAATGCTGCTTATCAGAAAACTGACATGGCGGGTTGTTGTAGAATTGAACCCAGACATTGTCAAAGAGGCCGGTGTCCAGAGCTTTGCCCATCCAGGCGTCCGGATAGGGGCATTGCGGGGCCGCCGTGAGGTAAACCTTTTTGCCCTGTTTGCTATAGCCGGAGAGATAGTTGGCCAAGTCATCATAGTGGTCGGGGCTTCCGCCTTCAATGTCGAAGTCCACGCCGTCGAGCACGGCGTCGCCAAGTGGCCGTTTGGAGGACTGGCCGCCTAAATAGTTGTTCCATATGTAGGTGGCGACCTGACGGGCGTCGTCTCGGGATGTGAGGATATAAGAGCCGGCGGCGCCGCCGATGGAGAGAAGGACTTTGATGCCTTTAGCTTGGCATGACTTGATGTCGCTGCTAAGGTGAGTACAACCATTGGAGTAAGGGTCGCAGTGGCCGGCGAGGTTGAGCTGCGGAGTTTGGCCGTTACCGAACGAGCAAAGGAAGGAGAGAAGGACGTAGCCGTAGTCGCCGGAAGCGCAAGTGTCGGCGAGGGTGCCTTCATTCCCGTTTTGGCCCCAGTAGATGGCGATTTTACCGGCTTGGGAGGTGGGGAAAGGGGCCGCAGCTAGGAGTAGGAGAAGGCAAATAAAGGATTTTTTAGAGGTAATCGATGCAGATGATGAAGCCATTGATTTGAATGCAATTGGTTAAGCGCCATTGCCGGCCTGACTGAAATTTATACAGAATTTCCAAGTTGTTGAGTGTCTGATTGGATTCGGATGTGTAGGACGCTTAGCAATGGCAGAATCGTGGAAGAAGGATTACGTTGGCTAATTATTCATTATCATGCAGATAAGTGGCTTATAATTACATTTGTTTTGACTTTGAGGTTTGATTAGTTAGTTAAGTAGAAAGGGTTAGATAGAAGTTTAAAAGCGTACGCAGTTAGAATCTGAGTACTTATTTAATTGGATTAGGAAACCATCGCTGCATTCGAATAGTGATAAAATATGTCAATGGACGTCCGTATCGCCAGTTTGATTTGCTGAAAAAAATTCAAGTAAAAGAAATATAATAAAAGGAATTAAGTATTGATACATCATCAAAAGTTATCTTGATCCGGCACGAATCTAACGGAATGTCCGAATTAAAAACTTTTAACAACACAAAAATCAGTCTGATCCCAGCCCGGCCAAATGTGATCAAACTAAGGGATGATACCTTGTACATGATAACGAAAGGGCAAGAAGAGAGGAGCAGGGAAAACTAGAAATGGAATTAAAGTGACTCAACGTATTACAAGACGTCTATTGCTATATATAGAGAAACAAACCCAAAAGTAAATACAGGAACAAGAATTAATAAAGACTCTAATGCTGACGTGTGATGTACATTATCATGCCCCCTCAAACTAAACATCTTTAGAGCAGATGGTTAGTTTGCTGTGTAGAAGAAGAAACCGATCTTCAGGCAGTGGTTTAGTCAGAATGTCAACGACTTGATCGATCGAACTAATGTGAGAGATGTTGAGTGATGTAGGATCAAGGTAGAAGCACAAGCAGAACAGAGAATTCAATGGAACAGTGCAAGCTTCGCAAGCTGCGGAGCTCAATTCGTTTATGTGGAATATCAAAAAGTGTCCAAAACTTACAACCAAGACAACTATAAGGCCACACGCCTTTTACTAAAACTGAAATAACAACTAAAAAGTGCTACCCTGTACTAAGGCATAAAAAGTAGCATAATCAGAGTAAGTGGAGAAGAAACTGTAACTAACTAAAGCAGTAAGATAACTTATCCTGCATGAGCAAGATAGAGGTTCGGTACTAAAGTGCTCCGCATCATTGAGTTCGTCTGCCTTAATGTGATTGCTGATAAAATGATAGTCTATCTCTATATGCTTTGTTCGGGCGTGAAAAACTGGATTGTGAGCCAGAGCAATTGCGGATGTATTATCGCAGTAAATAGTTGTTGGAGATGTTTGCGGTATGTGTAGTTCGGCTAACAGCCGTTTGAGCCATAGAACTTCTGAAGTGGCAGCTGAGACGGAACGATATTCCACTTCGGTTGATGATTTTGCGACCGTGGCCTGTTTTTTGCTGACCATGATATAATGGTGGCTCCTAAGAAGGTGCAATATCCTGAAATAGACCGTCGGTCTGCACTGTCTGACGCCCAGTCCGCATCCGCGAATGCCCAAAGTTGAAGATCGCCGGGTTCAATAGGAATTCCTAGATGAGTGGTGCCTTGAATGTAACGAAGTAGCATTTTGAGGACTTGGAAGTCGTTGATAGTCGGTTGATGCATGCGTTGACATATATAATTAGTAGTGAAAGAAATATCGGGTCTAGTTATAGACAAGTATTGAAGCGAACCTGTGAGTTTCCGGTATAGATGCGGATCGGAGAATGGCGTGTTTGTGGATTTCTTATAGGATCGCTTCAGGGACATAGGAGTGGAGGCAGGTTTGCATGTTGCAAAGCCAGCGGATTGAAGCAGTTGTTGAGCGATGGTGCGTACTGAAGGTTGTATCTATGCCAACAATTTAAAGCTGTGTGATCGGTCTTTCCGCAGATCTGGCATACCGGTCGAGATTGAGATGCATTATTTTGTGGAGCTTGATTGTCATTGTTAAGGTTGGGACGCGAAGTAGACTGTCGTTGTTGGGATTGATTAAATCGACCTAGTGAGGATTTGTTTCGAACAGTCAGTAGAGCCATGTTCTCAGACACCGAATGCATTTCGCGAGACTGTTCTTGCTTGATGTTTATTTCTTCACTGCATAGCAGCGAATAAAGAACATCCAGAGAGATTAGATTCAACGACATTCTTATAGCCGTTTTGAAGGAATTGTAGCTAGACAAAAGACCGTTCAAGATGTATAAGATAATATCTTCGGTGTCGAGCGTTGATCCCGCGGCTGCAATGTTGTCGACGAGGTTCTTGATTTGAGTCAAGTATTGTTGCATCGATCTTTCCTTTATTTGAATTTGATGAAGTTCGTTCTTGAGTTGGATAACTCAAGAACGGTTTGTTGGTTGCAACCTAGTTTCAAGGGCCAGCCATATCTCATGTGCCGTGGTAAGATTTATGACATAAGGAATTACCGAGGCAGATATGGTGGAGAGAAGCGCCGAGATGAGATTTCTATCAATAAGTTTCTAGAGCTTGTGGTCGTTTTTTGATGAAGCTGGCGGACAGGTGGAGATGCCTGTGAGATGACCGCTAAAGCCGTTAGTCGTGAAATGCTGAAGCATTTGAAGATGCCATATGGAGTAGTTGTCGTTGGTAAGAAGGGTGGGAACAAGGTTCTTCAGATTAGAGATGAGAAATTTGAGAGGGTTGGGAACCACGAAATCTTCAAGAGAAGCAGAGATTTTTGAGGTTTCTTGATTGGAGGCGGTGGAGGCTTGATCGGCCATGAGGAAGATGACCGGAGATACCTAAGCCCGATGTGGCTCTGATACCATGATAACGAAAGGGCAAGAAGAGAGGAGCAGGGAAAACTAGAAATGGAATTGAAGTGACTCAACGTATTACAGGACGTCTATTGCTATATATAGAGAAACATACCCAAAAGTAAGTACAGGAACAAGAATTAATAAAGACTCTAATGCTGACGTGTCATGTACATTATCAGTACAGGACCGATGGAACCTGGAAGACAAGTTAACAAGCATAGCAAAAGGAAAAACAACGGGATAGAGAAATACCTCTGTATTCTCTGTATTCTGTTGAGTAATAACTCTTGTGTAAAGATAACAAAAAAACTGACTCCCTCTTCTTCTTTCACCTATATGTAATTCTTCTATTTCCATCTTTTAGCTAATAAGTAAAAAGGTACTAAAAAGTAACAAACTATCAAAACAGAAAGTGAGGTAGTGGGGAATAAAAGTTTGTTAGCCGTTTGTAAGATGTTCCCCTGTTATTGAATACTTAACCTATAACCGGTACTACATCAAGGGACCTAAGCATATTTGGAAGGTTTAAACCATTAATTGGATGGTCAAATGATATCCAAATATGTCATGCTTATAGCCGAATCGAGCGGCTTTACGAGACAAATCCAACAAGCATAAGATTTCTCAATTTCAACACCATTAAGCCACTTAAACGGCTGAAAAAGACTCTATGATATGGGGAATCTGTACGGGCCGTCTGATGGAGCGCTCCAAATCTATCATGGATCTACTCCATATTTATGCGGCGTGTCACTCACAAAAAAGCTATAAATAGACTCCCACTCTCTACATGAATGGATCTTTGTCTGCTCAATCCCTATTAGACTTCCACCACACTACAGGCCGGTTGCTAACTGCCGTCAGACTTTCGACAATCGCTGTTGGAGTTCCACCAACTCTCCAAATTATTGTAATTCCTCCGCCTCCAACTCAAAAGACAGGTCAACTTTATAATTCACTCAAATTTAATTGAATATTTTCACCTGAGCGAAGCAATTAGCTGGTTAATTAATTAACTAATGCTTAATTATCATAACTTAATAATAATACAATCTTAATTATATTAAATTTAATAATTTCTGTCTCCTGTTTTTGTAATCTTTGGTGTGGTTATTATCTCTTTTATCATTTAATTATTGCTCGAAATATTATTATTATTCTAATAATATAAAAAATCAACAAAGGAGATTATGTAATACTTGTACTAGTCCAAACTATTTTATTATTTCTCATTAATTATAATTTTGTCACTAAGACTTCATTTGGGATGACTTTCTTATTGTTTCCTAAAATAACTTTTTAAGATAAAAATTTTAATTTTCGTACAAAAATAACTATTTTAATAAACAGTAAACAAGCCGTCCCAAACAAGCCATTAGGCTTCGTTTGAGACAAATTTTTTGTTTCTTTCTAAAATAACTTCCAAGTAAAAGAAAAACTGAATTAAAAAATTTTATACTAAAAAGTTGTCACAAATGAAGCCCAAGTTCAGTGTAAATTTATGGAAAAATTAATGATGATTTTATTGTTCATAGAGAACTATATCATTATTTATCAATTAAGCACACTTCTTTTATAATTTTTTTCTTTTTTTGAAAAAATAATTATGTAGTCAGTATAATTTTTCATGTAATATGGAGGACACCATAAAGTAGGGGTGTAAAGAAGTACACCAAGCCGAGCCGAGCTAGGCTCACCTTAGGCTTGAGCTTGAATTTGATTAATCAATTGAGTTTAAGCCCGAGCTTGATCATTATTCTATGAGTTCAAGCCGACTCATTAAATATGAAACAAAGAAAACAACTCCAATTTAAGTAATTATTATGATAAGATGATTAAAGCTGAAAATTTTAAATAATAATGATAAAGAATAACTTAATCTAAGAAAATGAGATATAATTGTTAGATATTTATAATAAATTTGTATTTCAAATCTTAAATGTTAATATATATTAAAAGCATTTATATACTATTATTATTTGCACGAGTGATTTCAATTCCCCCAAAAAAAATACATTAATATTGTATTAATATACTACGAACAATACATATATTGCAGAATCTGTGCAGTACAATGAAGACTTTCACCAACGCAGCAAACAAAACAAAACGCCCACACAAACACTTTCAGTAAAGTAGACATTTTTCAAACAGAAGATCGAATGGCTTGACTATACCCCGTCTGGATATCATAGTACCTTGACCACAGCATCACTCCTCCGTAATTACTCGACCCTTTCAGGCCGGGAAGCACCTGAGAAGTCAGCTCATCAGTCGGGATGAACCCGCTCCCGGCCGCGTCCGGCGCCGCCGGCAGACCCAAGAAGAATTGGTTCGCCTTTATCCCCGTCGTCCATTGGTTCCAAGCGTCCTGGAGGTTGCTCGGCTCTCCATCCGAAAACTGGCACGGCGGGTTGTTGTAGAACTGAACCCAAATGTAATCGAAGAGGCCGGTGTCGAGTGCTCTGCCAACCCAAGCGTCGGGATAAGGGCATTGTGGCGCCGCCGTCAGGTATACCTTCTTCCCTTGGTTGCTGTAGGAAGAGAGGTAGTTTGCGAGATCGTCGTAGTGGTCTGGGCTTCCTCCCTCAATGTCGAAGTCCACTCCGTCGAGCACCGCGTCGCCGAGGGGTCTTGACGAGGACTCTCCGCCTAAGTAGTTGTTCCAGATATAGTCGGCCACCTGGCGTGCGTCGTCGTCGGAGGTGAGGATGTAGGATCCAGCGCCTCCGCCGATGGAGAGGAGGACCTGCACGCCCTGTGATTGGCAAGCATTGATGTCATCCGTTATGCCGGTGCAGCCACCGGAGGCGGGATCACAGTGACCGGCGAGGTTGAGCTCAGGAGTCTGGCCGTTTCCGAAGACGCAGAGGAAGGATACGATGGCGAAGGCATAGTTTCCGGTGGCACAGGCATCGGCGAGGGATCCTTCGTCGTCCGATTGACCCCAGTAAACGGCTATGTTCCCGGCTCGGGAGGTGGCGCTAAGGGCAGTAATAAGGAGAAGGAAGGAGAAAAAGACCTTCATTTTGGGCTTGCTAATTCGCTGCGACGTTGCTCACTTGTAATTGCAGAATGCATCGCAAGGCCTTTATATACAGCCAAAAGAAAGAGAAATCTTCAAGGTGCTCATCATTGGGTGGAGCGACGACGAACACTGCGTACGTCCGCTTTCCAAGCTACTATAAATTAGATAGAACTTGCCGCCCCGATCACGGTGAAATAGGATGTGTTGATTATTATCGAGTATCGATTTTTCTACTTGTGTGGATATGGCGACCAGCGTACGTTGTTAGAATTTATGCACTCTTTCGCTGTTCTTGATCAAATTAGAGGTTTTAATAATCTGTCCGGTGCTAACTGCACAGACAAATCTTGAAAGCTGTATTCAATCGTACTTGGCCTAAAGATGGAACAGACCCGGGCAGCCGGGCTCCCAAACATTGGGGCTAGTGGCTTTGAAATTATTACTTGCGGTCATCGGAGATTATTTTGAGGCGAATTAGGACATGTCATTAGTGACGGAGCCAAAAAAATTATTCAGGGGACCCTAAATTAAAATACTTTTGTTTACCATCTTATATGAAATGCTAGAATACATTAAAATAATTGTCCATGAGTCTTTCGTGGTTCTCATTTAGATTTTCTTGTATCCGATTAATACGACATTTTACTAACTAGAAACATCATCTTTGCTATTGGAAAGTTATTTGACAAATATCTTCAAATGAATAACACGAAAGTTTGCATATATAAATTATGATGCACTTATATCCTAGTCGAGGAGGAGTCTGGTGGCAAGAGAACTTTAGTTTCTTTCTGTTCATTATCTTTCTTCTCTTCCTTATGTGAGTTCCATTCCATGCGAAATGAGGGGTTAATTTAAAAATTTTGACAGTGATATGACCAATAAATACGAAGGAGATCATGGAGAAGTTGGAAGTTGTTTGAATGGACAGTCGATGTTGATTCTATTGATCGTGAATTATTTATTGCGCATTTGAATATTTTAATGATATCAAAATTTGGGGATCTTGGACTCGTTGGATTTGTCTCGTCGAGCTGCTCGATTCAACTATAAGCATATTAGTTTGAAAATAGTTTAGTCATCCGATTTATGGTTTGAACTTTTCAAATGCACTTCGGGTCTTCGATTTGGATCCATTAGGGCTCAGATTGAGTTGAATTTAGTGTCGTTGCATTTGTAATTCTGAGTCATTTAGTTTGCCCATAAGTTTGCTGAAATCGAAGTTTGAATGATCTCCGATTTAGTTTGGATGTTTCAAACTTGATTTTGCCTCGAGATTTGTAATCAAGATAATTTTTTGTATGACATATCATAGATAAAAGGCATAGATGCACATTTTTTATTTTTTGATGATATTTTATTTTACAAAATTTTGAGTCTGATCGAACTTTACAGCCAATGCATCTGTTTACCTCAACATCATTTGATGGATGAGCCTATAACTCTCATAGTCTTATGTTGATAGCTTTGTTATCTAATGGCTCAGAGAATTTGAAGTTCCTTACCTCGCTAATAAAAGCACTCACACAAAGCTAGCAGCCCCTAAAATATTTCAAGGCTAGCTATTAATCTTAAGGCTTTCTCTTAGTGCTAGTAGTTTAAGAGTTTTGCCTCAAAGTTAGTTAAAGCAAGACGGGACTTACCTAATATATTGGATATGCATTTTATGCATAACTCAAAGCAGGGGCGGAGCCAGGATTTTTTTCGTGTGGGGGCACAAATCATTAAAGTAAAAAAAAAATCTCAAATTTTTTCATTCGGGCTTGGGATCGATATAGTCGATTTTTAATTTTTTTAATCATTAGATTCATTATAAAAAGATAAAATATATGATAAATAAAAAAAAAACTTACAATTGAGAAAACTAAATCTTGATATTCTTCTTATCTATCAACTATCATCTATAATTTCTCCTGCCGAATCTTCATTTTTTTGAAATCGTTGTACAATCAAGTCATTGTCAATACTATTAAATATATCATTTTTAACATAAGTAAATAAACAGTCATTCATCCCAGAGTCCCATACGATTACATTTTTAACATAAGTAAACAGTCATTCATCCCAGACAACCTCAACTAAAACTTCAGACATTTGATTTTGGCTTTGCTCTAGTTGGAATTCAAGTTGAGTTCAACGAACTTATTTTTATATATAAATTGAAAAAATCAAATAGATATGTAGCTGATGCTACGTTGGTGAAACTTAAAGTCTGGAAGGACATGAAAATTTTCCTGCTTTTCGGATTTTGCCTGGGCTTACAGCTTACTATTTGTATTTCTTCTTCAAAAATTAATTATGTTTTCACAAGTCACTACAGATATACGTTCCTTCCTTAATATCTAAAGATCAAGTCTAATGGATCTTTCTAAATGAATATTGATCTAATGAAGATGAAAATGATGCCTGCCATTAGGTATTAGCTAACGGTTGAAACATGAATATTGATACTAAAGATCGGTGCTTGAAGCCTTAAACTATAACATCAAAAAATCAGCTTCAGAAATCAGAAGGAGAAGAATATTAGAGCTCAGAAGGAGAAGAAACCAGCGGCGTGGCAAGAACTTCGCACAGGAACTTAGAAAGCAGCAGCGGAGAGCGGTCCCGTCAAGTTGTCGCCGCCAGCCCGTCCGCACAAGAACTTCGCACAGGTCTTGTTGTCGCCACTCGCCCCCGTCGATTTGCGAGTTCGCATGTATCCAGAGTCAATTTCTGAAGTTTCGGATTGGGTTTTGCATCGAGATTCGTGCCCAATCAAGATAAGTTTTTGAGAATATATCAAGTAGTTTTTTTAATTAAAAATTTCATCTATTTTTTTAATTATTTTAAAATCTCCAATTCCATGTAATTAAGCCAACAAAAAGTTAAAACCCTAATGATAATTTCAAGCTCGAATGAAAAAAGTTGATAGTATTTTTCAAATTAGAAATTTGTGCCATCGCAAATAAATAATTCTTGCTCTGCCAGTGCTTGCTTGAGCCATTCGGTAGTTTGTATTACTGTACTAAATGACTCCAGAGCTGAGCTGCTTAATCCTGTTAACTTCAGGCTATAGTAATTTCATATGGTAGTTTGTATGGCTATGTTGGGTGTAGCCTATTATATTACTACATTTGTCTATAAATATGTAGACAATATTGTAAGTGGCATGATTTTGAAGAATAATAAATTGTAGCCTTGTTTCCTCATTGCTTTGAATCCTATATCCTAAGATTTGATTTCATGTGATAGATGCTTTCCCCAAGGATTGTGCTCGGCCACGATCACCGGATCGTCGACGAGGAGCTATCGACCCTCTTGTCCGGTGTCAATGCAAAAAGCGCATGCTTCCTGCTCATGTCTGGTTCGCATCTTGCGATGCCAAACACGTACATCATGTTTGATTTTTTTTAATATTTAGGTCAATTAAGATAAATTCACATACACAATATTTATACAAATTCGAACTAAAGATCTCTTTATTAATAACCAAAATTTTCAACCAATAAATTAAAATGAGCTATATAAGAAAGAGAATTTGTAAGTTTGTTACCTAATAAAAATACTAATTGATAATTAAATACTTCCATATTCAAATTATACATGCAATTCATTTTCTCGACAATCCAAAAATGATTCATTACATAAATATTTAATGAAGAAAATAACCTTTTTAAATTCCATAACATATGTATCTAATCAAATACTATTTTTCCTTAAGAAAAAAGTTAAATAAAGATTTAAAAAAGCTTCAAAAATATATATTTTTTAAAAAATATATAATAATTGAGAGCATTTTTATATTAATTTTACATCGAGAGAAGCACAATTTTTCTTAAGAAAGAAGAATCAATTTAAATATGCAAAAGTTTTATTCATTAAAAACATTACATAAAAATGTTACACTTAAAATCTAAAATGAGTTAAAAAAAATAGTTAATTCATAAGATAAAAGTTACTGGGATTAATATCAATATATTGTTATGCTTAATGAATTATTAATAAATTCATTATTTTCTTTTGTATGAAAATAATGAGCTTTTTTAAAAAAATCTAAAATACCTATAATAAAAAAAAGTGTAATGATTCTTTAAAAATTAAATTAAGAAAAAAGAAAGTCGATTTTGTCTATCTGCTTTACAAATTTTATGGTATTACTGTTAAATAATCATTTATTACAATATTAAATCATAGTTCTTTTATTTCTTAACTCGAATCAATAGTTAGTGGTAATAATAATTTTTTTTATTATGGGATATATTTTAGATAATTTATGGCTATTATTGACAAATTTGTAAATTTTAATTGCATTAAATTTGTAAATCTCACAATTTGGTTTATTTTTCCTCAATTTTTCTTAATGAATTTATGATACTTCTTTTTTAATTATTTAGCTTAAAATTAATTAAATATATTATTAGATTGAAGATAATTGATGGTTTTAATTTATTTTAATTTTAGCTCAAAGCTTCATATCTTCATAATAGCGTAAGCTGAATTGGCTGTTGAGCTCGGCCCAGAACGATAGAAACAACAAAAAGATATATAATTTCAGACAGAAAATTTTATATATATCTTTGATGAACCTTATCATTTTTTATTTTTTCTAAAACACCAGAATCGGACATCACCAGCTGCAAAATCATACAGTTTGCAAATGAAAAATTAAAAGAAGGCGTCCATGCAGAGAAATTATTTTGTGCGGATGCCAAATGTCGTTTTGAGACTAATCAGAATGTGTCATGTCACCACTTGCTCGGTACTGCTCGGTACCGCTCGGTATCTGTATTGCTGAAGTGACACATTCTAGTTGGTTTTCGGACGGAGCTCTGCGTCCGATCTCCGCACAGAATAATTTCTCGTCCACATAATTAATATAAATCTGTGAGTGTAATCTTGCAAAAACAGTACAAAAACATCAACGAGATAAAATTTGAATTTCTTCCAAACGTTACGTCATTAATACCGAATGAAAACATGAGAAACAATCATATTAAATCAAACAAAGTGATCGAACTAATATATTCAAAACAGAATGAGAGAACAATTTAATGGTGGAAACAGTACTGAAACATGACGCAGATCGATCACAAACGACTACTTAATTAAGAGACAAACACACACATCATGACATCAATCGATCGCATATAATAGCTGATTTAGATTATCGAAGGAGATGGAGCAGGCGCAGCAGCACCATCATCCGTAGAAGTGAAGGAGGAGAACTTGTAGATCTCGTACCTTATCGCACAGCTGCTACCGAAGAAACGGCAACCCACCTGCTCTCTGCACAAATCTGTCATAATTTCCAACCCTTCTTCCAGGCACTCGTTGCACTCCCTCTCCCCAAGGTCCCGCGTGCACTGTGCCATTCCATACACGGTCAGCTTAATTTCGTTCGCATAATTCTCCCCGTAACCAAACTTCTTCCTCCCTTGCACCGTCTCCGCAATCACCTCCCCCATTAGCTCACCTAGTGCTTGTTCAAATGCCTTGGGATTTGCAGCAGCGTAAAACGAAAACCACACAGAGCCGTACCTTTTGTCCGCCTTGCCGATGAAGTTGGTGGTGTCGTAGTGAAGGAAGCAATTTTCATACCAAATGTGAGACTCGGCCGAATCAGGGCAGGAGGTTCGGATCTTCTGAGCTGCGCCGGTGATGCAAGCAGAGCATTCTTCCACGCTCATGTCTGGTTCACATCGTGTGACGCCATAGACAGATTCGCAGGTATTATTGGCGTAGGAGGAGATCGCGTAGCCTTGAAGAGAACTCTGGGCGACCATGTCGAGAAGGACGTTGTTGATATTGTCCTGCAACTTTTCATTTTTGGTGAAGTTTTTCTCGCATTGTTGGTAGAGTATTGATTCCGAGCCGCGGGTGGCGATGGGGAGGATCAGGGCCAGGAAGAGGCGGAAGAAGAAGAGCTGGTGGCTTGAGAACGCCGCCATTGCCATTTGCCACCAAATAGTCAAGCAGTCTTAATTGAGCTAGCTTCTTTGTGCCTTCTGATATCTGTAGTAGCTTGCTCTTTCTTTCTTCTTATCTTACATGTACATAAATAGTAGTAAGTAGATCAGGGAAGAAACGGCCTTCGCGCACGCACATTTGGGATTTTACTCGGTCAACGAATAATTGTATCCAAAGGCTGGCATGACCTGCATTGTTAATCTGATCATTTGTTTAAGTCAAAGGCATAGCTAGGCCGGCAAAAAAATTATCATCTTAATTTGTAATATCTTCTCTTTTAAGTAAATTTATGATCCGATGCGACAAAATTTTTTTCATTAATTAGCATGCAGTGGTCTGAAACTTTCAAATAAAATTAATATATTTATATGATCAACATGTATGTATGGTCATTCAAATGATTTGAATCATTGTAAGGCTTTATATTTTTTATTCTAAATTAATAATGACTGCTGATTGTTGCTTGCTGGCGGAAATGCCAATGCATGGAAATATGGAATTGGTAATCTCTTTTTTGCTTTAATTTAATGAATATAAATACAGGTGATGGCTAAAGAAAATAAAAGAAGCTGACAAATGCCATGATTTGATTGAGATTTTGTTTGGGATAATTTTTTGTTGCAACAAAAGTTTCTAATTCAAAAGATTTTTTTACTAAAAAATTATTTTAGAAAGCAAAAAAAAACTCTCCCAAACTAAAGCTGAGTCAAATGCATACCTGGCTATAGCTTAAAACAACGTAAGACCATTTGTTTTGCGTTCAATTTTAATTGGCATATTTTACATATGTGTGATGTCTTTCGAAAGTTTTAAGTAAAAAGGCCAAACTAGTATGAGTAAACAATAGGTGTTTTACTGCCGCCTTATATATATAAAAAAAAAAAAAATCAAAAAAAAAAAAAAAAAAAATCTTACCGTAATATAAATATTACTTTTCAGAATGTTATATTCTGTATCAAATATTTAATATTAGAAATATGATAAATTTCAACAAACGAATATTTTTATTGTCTCGCAAAAAAAAAAAAATCAAAATCAAAATCTTAAATGATGATTTGATATTTGAATATTTTATAATTTTAATAAGAAATACTATACATAATTCAATTCCTTGGCAATCAAGAAATAAATATCGATTTGTTAAAAATATAATGACTGAAAGCATTCTTAATTGTTAATTAGTACAGTTTTCTTTATGAAAGCAGTATCATTTTAAATTATTTCTCAATATCCAAGTTGATAGATTAATTCGACTATTTCTTATTACGGAAGCCACCTCGATCTTCTTACAAGCGAATTATCAAATAATCATATGTATAACGTTAGATTTAAATTTGTTCATAGATAACACAAGACTTTATTACCAAGCAAGCTTCGAAGGTATAACTTGAGAATTTGTGTGAGAATGGAGACAAAGAGAGCAAAAATTCTGTAGGAAAAAATCTACTAGTTCAAATATCTATAGTAAAAATATGAAAAAATTCAAAATGTTTATCTTCACTTTTTTAGGAATCAAAGTGCTACTAGAAAGGCTATATCAATAAAAAAAATATATAAATATGTTATTTGTCTAGCTAGGGCAACGTTGTGCCAAGCAAACAAGGACAAGTTGCTATAGGCAAATCTTCTGGTGAGTGCTAAACCGAGAAGGTTGTAACTGGCAAACATCTTGAATGACTCATCGATGACCTATGTTAGAGCTTTGGATTACCTAGGAGTGACAAACTCTGGGGTTTGGAGTGAGAGGTGAGTGAGTTTTTTTTTTTTAGGTGAGTGAGTTTGATTTGTGGGGATGGCACACTCTAGGGTCTGACCAATTGTGATGGGATGATTAAAAACCCTCTTGAAAAGTTACTTTCCTATAGTTGAGATGATGTGCACGGCTAACTGCACTACGTTATAGATAGCGGATGATGCAGAGCATCTTAGTCTTAGTTAAATGGTTCCTTAGATATATGTTAATTAGTTTGTTATAAATTTATTATAGGATTCTAGAATGCTCTTGATTTCTCTAGGCTTTTTCTTAGTAGCTTATAAACATGTCAGTTGTAAGAAGAAAGAGTGAATGAATATTTTTGAAATTTATAACAGTTTGATTGTTTTGGATCTCCAAGAGCTGTTTAGTTTTTCTTCAACTTGCTTCTTCATGTTTCTCACCACATCAGCAGGCAGCCCTTTTTTTGTTAAACAGCTAAACATTTTTAACAGTATACTCCTTTAATTAGATAAATCTAAGGGCTCTAATTAAAGCCCGATATTGATCATTTTCTAAGGACATCCCCACAAATAATTTTTCCTTCGAACAATAATTACTCCAATTCATAATTTTTTTCTTAGAATATTCATTCAATTATTTACGACATATGAACATAATTTTGTATTAAAAGGATTCAAGGCTCAATAATAGTTAAATGCAAAGATTATTTTTGGAAGGTCATAAGTTCAGTCACATAATTTATGATTTAATTTATTTTCATTAAAAAAACCACAACTTTTATCTCCATTTCTCCCTTTGTTGAAGCCATTAATTACCTATAGCTTGGGGAGATTGATGGGGAGAATTTTGTCTTTAAAATGGATGTAAAGCGTGTTCTTCTACGAAATCAACAGCTGTAGCCCTTGGATTCTGTAGATTGTTGAATTAAGTTCTTGGTCAGAACCCTAAACAATTTACAAGGGAAAAATACTTGATCAACTAATTTCTGCATAAAAATTCATTGTTTTGTCAGAGATTGTTTAAATATATTTTCAATTTTCTAAAATTTCAAGTGTATCAGTGCACTCTATTATCTGCTAATGCTTCTTTCCCTGCAGATTTCCTCCTATCCGCGGTGGCGATTACCTCAAGGAACGTTTGGAGTTAACTTATTCGAAGTAATAGTCATTATGCCAGACCGGTAATTAACAAAGCCCTTTCATGTTGTTCTCATGTATTTGATCTCTTAAAGTTTGTTGGCAAAACTGAATACATTTGATTTTCTATAGATGCTTGGAAGCCAAAACTGTCTTCTGAAATTTAAAATCCAGTAGGTATGAAGAGTGGAATTCAAATGAAGCCATAATTTATCATTTATGAACAAGCATATTGGTTATCTTTCATGAATTTGAAGATTTTATTTCTTAGATGTTTGATAGTATTAGGCTCCTTCTTTGCCACCATGCAAGCAATCAAAATAGTCAAAATCAACACCCAACTAGCTCGTGTTGTCCTACTGATTTTGGGCAATTTTTAAGGAGAATTATGTATCATGTATTTGGATACATGAGAGAGAGAGAGAGAGAGAGAGAGAGAGAGAGAGAGAGAGAGAGAGAGAGATGCAAGTGGTGTGAAGATGAAGCGGGTGGAAAGTAGAGTAGATTGAGGCTTCATTTGGGACAGCTTTCGTGTTGCTTCCTAAAACGATTTTCTCGTATAAATTTTTTTAATTTAAAAATTTTTTGTACTAGAAAGCGGTTTTAAAAAAAAGCTGTCTTGTTTGACTTTCTTCTTGCTTTCTAAAACAATTTTCTAGTACAAAAATTTCTTAAATTTAAAATTTTTATACTAAAAAACCGTTTTATAGAGCAGTACGAAAGTTGTCTCAAATGAAATCTGAACAGTGCTATTAGCAAGCTGTGGGAGAAATGAATAGTGCAGAAAAGTGTGAAGGTGCAGTGGCGAGCAAGCTGAAGGGAAAGTGATGTGGACCATCTTAACTACAACACCCTTGCGGCTCACTTTAACCAGAGTGGCACACTCCACGTCCTCTGGGACCTGCACTTTACTTTTATTTTCTTCTGCTATTACATATCCTTCTAAAGTACCTTTAGTATCTTTTACTTATTTCAGTATAGTTAGTTTATGATATACTAAGGAATGCTAAGGAAGAAAACAGATGATGAATATACTCTCTATTGAAGTTTACTGTTCTATTGCTCTCTGCTCTTCCCGTTAGTCCTGGTTCTGGTTCTTCGTTTTGGGTTTTTACACCATATTGGTATCAGAGCTATGGCTGAAGGAAGTTCTAGGCGGGTTCTTGACGGCGATCAGAACTCTGAGGCTCTGTGGGCTGCTCAGGCTAGCATCACTCGGCAACTTGAAGAACTGACGGCCGAGTTTGTTCGGTTCTCTACGGAGATGCGGAACGACATGGCGCAGTTGAAGACGTCGGTAGGCATAATCCATGCCGACCGACATCCGGTGCCGGCAACCATACCGGTACCTCAACATCATATAGGCGCGGGACGGGAGCGAATTCGTCCGGTACAACCTCTTGCCGACGAGTCAGATTCGGAGGAGGAGATAGCTATGGGAATACATCGAGATGGCTCAGACTCTTTTGATGAAGGTCCACCACAATGTCACAGACGCCAGCGACGTTTGGATCACCGCTGCAGAGGTCCTGGAGAGTTTCGTGTGAAGCTTGATCTCCCGTATTTTGATGGCCGTCTTCACATAGAAGACTATCTTGATTGGGAAAGGTCGGTAGAGACATTCTTTGAGTACATGGAAATTCCTGAAGAGAAGAAAGTGAAGTATGTAGCTTGCCATTTGAGAGGAGGCGCAAGTGCTTGGTGGATGCAATTAATGCAGTCACGGCGCCGGGAAGGCAAGGGACAAGTCCGCAGCTGGCTTAGAATGAAACAACTCCTCCGTGGCCACTTCCTACCTACCGACTTTGAACAGATTTTGTATCAAAAATACCAACATTGCTCACAAAGTAATCGAACAGTAAATGATTACACAGAGGAGTTTCATCGATTAAGCGCCCGCAACAACTTAAATGAATCAGAAAACCAGCTCGTGGCTAGGTATATTGGAGGCCTTAAAGAGGCAATCCAAGACAAACTTGAATTGAACTCCATATGGTCACTTTCACAGGCAATTAATTTTGCTTTAAAGGCGGAATCCCAACTGCAGCGACACACCCGCAGCTACTCCAATCGACGACAGTACAGTGAAGCCACAGTTGAACACACAAAGTCGCTGCCGACGACGTCCAAAACGTCGACTCAGACTCCGCAACAGCCATCTGGTCAAGGTTCCTCTGACACTAAGCTTCCTAACAAGGTCAAGTTTCAACCCAAGGACAACCCTTACTCAAAGCCCACCACATTGAAGTGCTTCAGGTGCTTTCAACCCGGCCATAAATCCAACGAATGTCCTAGTCGACAGCAGTTACAGCTATTAGAGGGAGATGATTTTGATGAAGAGTCTAGACTGAACCAAGCAGCGGAATTGGAAGTAGAAGATGTACTTGGAGACGAGGGAGAACCTGTTGTTTGCATATTGGAAAGACTACTTCTAGCTCCACGACAGCCAGTGGCATCCCAACGGAACTCCCTGTTTAGAACCCGATGTACCATCAACGAGAAAGTTTGTGAATTACTAATTGATAGTGGGTGCACAGAAAATATAATTTCAAAATCGGTCGTTCAGGCCTTGCAGCTACCTACAGTAAAAAATCCTAGTCCTTACAAAATCAGTTGGGTAAAACGTGGCATCGACATTGTAGTGGCAGATATGTGCCGCGTGACCTTCTCCATCGGTAAAAATTACGCTTGCGAAGTGAGTTGCGACATAGTTGACATGGATGTATGTCATCTCATTTTGGGTCGTCCGTGGCAATTCGATGCGGGCGTCGTTCATGATGGCCGATCCAACATTTATTCTCTCGAGTGGAAGGGACACAAACTGCGGCTTCTACCTCATTCTGCTCAAGCTACCTTGAAAAATGACAAAGGTAAGCAAGCCGTTTACGTTATTTCTAATAAAACCTTACTGCAGTCTTGTGAGCAAGCACCCTTTGTCTTGGCTTTAATTGTTTCCCAACAAAGTGAGGTACATGAAGCCACAACTCAACATGAAGCCATACGGAATATTTTAGTGGAATTTGCGGATGTCTGCCCTCCTGAATTACCGCCTCATCTACCTCCTCTTCGATCGGTTCAGCATCAAATAGATTTCGTTCCGGGAGCTACCATTCCTCATTTACCTCATTACCGAATGACACCTCGGGAGCAGGCTATATTACAAGAAATTGTGGACGATCTGTTACAAAAGCAACTAATACAGCCTAGCCTTAGTCCCTGCGCCGTACCTGCTTTGATTGTCCCAAAGAAAGATGGAAAATGGCGGATGTGTATAGACAGCAGGGCCATCAATAAAATAACTATAAAATACCGTTTTCCTGTTCCAAGGATTACAGATTTGCTGGATAAGTTAGAAGGGGCTGCGGTATTCTCCAAACTCGATCTGAGGAGCGGGTACCACCAGATTCGAATCAGGCCCGGAGACGAATGGAAGACGGCGTTCAACACCAAAGAAGGTCTATATGAATGGAGGGTCATGCCCTTTGGCCTGTGTAATGCCCCTGCTACATTTTTGAGGCTTATGAACGAGATGCTCAAACCTTTTCTGGGAAAATTTTGTGTGTCTTACTTTGACGATATACTCGTCTTCAGCCGCTCCCTGGAAGACCACATTCGACATCTCACTCAAATCTTTCAAACACTTCGCTCCAACAAGCTGTATCTGAATCTACCTAAATGTGAGATTGCTGTGCTTAAGGTAGCTTTCTTGGGCTTTATCATTTCACAAGAAGGCATCCAGATGGATCAAAAAAAGGTCTCTGCTATTATGGATTGGCCTGTTCCCTCATCCCTTTCTGAAGTGCGAAGTTTTATCGGGTTGGCCAACTTCTATCGCAAGTTCATACGGGGCTTTAGCATTATCGTGGCGCCAATTACTGAGTGTTTAAAATCCACGTCGTTCACGTGGTCAGCAAGCCAACAAGCTAGTTTTGATACTATCAAAGGGGCCATCAGCTCCGCTCCTGTCTTGGCTCTTCCAAACTTCGACAAGCCTTTCGCCGTCGATACCGACGCTTCCTCCATTGGAATAGGAGCTGTTCTTTCTCAAGACGAGCGCCCCGTGGAATTTTTCAGCGAGAAGCTCAGTCCATCCCGTCAAAAATGGTCGGTATATGAGCAGGAGTTGTACGCTGTGGTGCGAGCCCTTAAGCAATGGGAGCATTATCTCCTTCATCAGGATTTTGTATTGTGCAGTGATAATCAAGCCCTCCAATATCTTCAGACCCAGAAATCTGTTAACCGTATGCATGCTAGATGGATCGTCTTTCTTCAGAAATTCAGCTTCGTTTTACGTCACAAAGCTGGCAAACTAAACCGTGTAGCTGATGCTCTAAGCCGACGGGCAGCCCTTCTCACGCAGTTACAGACAGAAGTTACCGGCCTCCAAGAAATGATTCACTTATATGAATCTGATGCAGATTTTGCTACCCCTTGGGAACGTTGCTCCAAAGGACATCCTGTGGCTGACTACTCTCTCAAGCATGGATTCTTGTTTAAAGGAAATTGCTTGTGTGTTCCTCAATCCTCTTGGCGCCAATTTTTAATCCAAGAAGTACATTTGGGAGGTTTGGCAGCTCACACGGGTAGAGATAAAACATTTACTCAGCTCCAGTCACGCTTCTTTTGGCCACACATGCGACGGGACGTGATTCGTTTTGTGGAAAGATGCTCGGTGTGCCAAATGTATAAAAACAATGACAAACCAGCGGGTCTATACATGCCTTTGCCTGTCCCGGATTCAATATGGGAAGATGTAAGCATTGATTTTGTTCTTGGGCTTCCCCGAACTAAACAAGGGTGGGATTCTATCATGGTGATAGTGGACCGCTTCTCCAAAATGGCACATTTTGTGCCTTGCAAAAAGACATTCGATGCACTTAATGTCTCCCGCCTATTTTTCAAGGAGGTTGTCCGCCTTCATGGCTTGCCACGCAGCATCACTTCCGACCGCGATGTCAAATTTGTCAGCCATTTCTGGCGAGAGCTCTGGAAGAGATTCCACACTGATTTGAAGTTAAGTTCCGCTTACCATCCACAAACCGACGGCCAAACAGAAGTTGTTAATCGCACTTTAGGCAACATGCTTCGTTGTCTTGTTCAAAACCGTCCAAAACAGTGGGCGGACTCACTCTGTCAAGCGGAATTTGCTTTTAATTCTATGCCGAACCGTTCTACCGGTAAGTGCCCCTTCAGCATTGTTTATACAAAAATGCCTAATCATCTATTGGACCTTGCAGTACTTCCTAAGTGTCGCAGCACGGCGGCAGCGCAATCTGCAGCTCAGTTTTCAGACATGTTAGCTGAAGTCAAGAACACACTGGAGGAATCTAATGCAAAGTACAAGCAAGTGGCGGACCTCAGGAGGCGATCCAAGGTGTTCCAACCGGGTGATCTAGTCATGATTCGCATGCGCAAGGAAAGATTCTCACCGGGAACGTACTCCAAACTCAGTCCCAAAAAGTTGGGTCCTTTCCCCATTTCTAGACGTATCAACGACAATGCGTATATTGTCGACCTTCCTGCGGATGTCCAGACGTCCAGGACCTTCAACATTTCAGATTTATATGCATTCCACCCCCCGGACAACAGTCCCACCTCCTTAGCCGGATCCGAGTCGACCTCTTCTGAAGCAGGGGAGACCTGATGTGGACCATCTTAACTACAACACCCTCGCGGCTCACTTTAACCAGAGTGGCACACTCCATGTCCTCTGGGACCTGCACTTTACTTTTATTTTCTTCTGCTATTACATATCCTTCTAAAGTACCTTTAGTATCTTTTACTTATTTCAGTATAGTTAGTTTATGATATACTAAGGAATGCTAAGGAAGAAAACAGATGATGAATATACTCTCTATTGAAGTTTACTGTTCTATTGCTCTATGCTCTTCCCGTTAGTCCTGGTTCTGGTTCTTCGTTTTGGGTTTTTACACCAGAAAGCAATGATGCTGTTAGCGATCAATGAGGTAAAAGCAATGGAAGAGTTATATTTTTATTTAAAAAAAAAAAAAACTCAATTTAAATGATAGAATTGATTTTTCCATAAATTAAGCTCATATTTAAGTGAGCTTATTAATGAGATATTATTAATTTAATTGATATTTATTCATGATTTATTTATGCATTTTAAGCTTGCAAATTTTTTATACTTCAAAAATCACATTTTTTATGTAAATGTTTAATTCTTATAAATGTGGTGGTTTTTTTTATTATTATTTTTTTTAAATGTGGTGGTTGGAATCTCAACAATTGTGATTATGCAAGTGTAAATATTTATGGCAATTTGAGGTTAAGTTTCATAAATAAATTCTTACAAGTTATTTGTTAATATTTTCATCCTACAAACATCGCTCCTTATGGAAATCATTTTCTTTTATTTTCATATGCTCTTTATGCAATATTTGATAATTTATTTTAACATAAAATTAAATAGAATAATACTATAAAGCAATGTCTCATTTAGGCAAGTATTTTTGAAAAAATAATTAACACCATTTAACCAATGTTTTTAATGATCTCATGCCAATATTATTCACTGTTGTGGATTGAGAAATTCGCAGCAGTAGAGTGAGAAGAATATACGTCTTAGCAATACACGAAAGTTTTGCACTCAAACAGATGAAAAAGAAAACACCATGATTTTTATGTGGAAAATCCTTAGAAAGGACAAAATCACTATGATTTGCCCAGTTGAAATTATTTCACTAAAATTTGAATAGATTACAAAAGTAAGTTCGTATTCCAATCCAATGACTGGAAGTATACAATGTATTGAAAAATTCTATCAATCTTCAAACAGCTATTTTTAGTGTAAAAGTCTAGTGATAGTCAAGAAGAACTTAAACGATGGATGATTAAGAAAAACTTCAGGATGGTCAAGAAGAACGTCGACAATGAAGAAGAAATCCAATAGTTGGGAAGAACGTTGGTATTTCAGAAGAACCTTGGTGGTTGGGAAGAATGAACGTTGGCGATGGAGTAGAACATTGGCCGTGAAGAAGAACATTAGCAATGGTCCACAAACAGACATAAGTCAAGCGACAGAGAAGAAATTCGGCAGTAAACGACAACAAGGGAACTTTACAAGTTTTCTCCTTTTTTTTTCTTCCCTCTCCTTCCCCTCCCCTTATGTGAAGAATAGGGACATATTTATAGTTTTTTTAGAGTGGCATGGCTTTTATTCCCTCATTGGAATTGTCTCGTCGAGCTGCTCGATTTGATTATAACATGCCATATTCGACGATTATTTGGTTATTCAATTAATGCCTTGAACCTTTCAAATATGCCTTAGACCTTTGATTTGGGCTCGTTTGGATTCAGATTGGACCGGTTTTGGTGTAGTTGGGTTCATCTTATTGAGATGTTAATTCAAATATAAGTTTGTTGAAATCAGAGCTTGGATGATTATTATTTTAATTTTGGGAGTTTCTTGTATGGATATGCCTCGAGATTCATGTCTGATCAAGATAATGTTATATTTAACCTTTTTAACCAACAACCTCTTTGAAAAAAATCATTAGATAATAGTTGTTAACTCTCTAGATCATTAAAATAAACTTTGATCTTTTCTTAATTTAAACTTTTGCTTGAAATCCCCCTTTTTCGTAGGAGGCATACCTCTCGAG
>NW_021318946.1:127892-181804 GCF_001605985.2 Dendrobium catenatum | reverse complement strand
ATATGCCGGTTACAGCGGCGGTTAAAACCGCAGTTATATTACTTAAATCGCATCGGTTAAAACCGTTGCATATAGCCTTCTATAGCACCGATTTTGTGACCGCTGCTAGTAAGGGCTGCGAAATCTACAGTATTTTGGTAGTGTCCTCCGGATATGGGCATCAACCCTTCTGAACCCTCATGGATGAATGAGTTTACTGGTTTGATGAGACATGTATATGGTCCTGTGAGGATGGCGAAAGTTATCTTATAATGGTGAGCTTGTCTTTGTCTGATCAGCAGAGAGAGAAGGTGTACTGGAGGAACAACCTTACTCATGGAATTGTGAAGATATCCTGCATGAGCACCGGACGAATACCTTTCTTAAAGAGACTTGATAGAACTTTCAAGCTATCTGATCCTTCTCCTGAGCATTGTCCTCCTTGGGAATTTGTTAGAGAAATACAACTTGCAACTAGTATTCCAGAGAAAGCTAATCTAGAAGCTTATTATGATGAGACTGGCACTGTGCTTGAGATCATTGTTCCCAAACATGGTATTGGGCCAGAAGAACATGAAGTTCATGTGTCAATGCGACCTCCCCATCTGGTAACCACTGAACATGAGCTTATTTCAACTTGAGAAAGTTCATATTACATTCCTGTTATACTGACTGTTGTGTCAAGTTTTTATTCTATAAAACATGTTATTATCAATAGAAGTTCATGAGCTTAAACGGTATTTCTCATCTCTACCTCGCACTTGAGTTGGTTACTCTTTTTCCTGAATATCTGATCAACGGTATTTTGGGTTCTCATGTTCTCTAAAGATGAATATATTTTTTTTTATTTTTCAATTTTAATTAATTACACGAGTGTATATGCATAATGAGTTGATGTGATTTTCTCCCTTTTTTAGAATTTGATTACTGGACAATTTGTTATGGATTCAAAGTTGCTAGTGGAAATATATCAAAATCATATTAAAGATATGGATTAACCTTAATGGACAAAAGGACAGAGAAAGCAAGATTATATTTTAAAGATTCTCTCAAGTGAATCATTCTACAAAGGATCCAATTGAACCCCTTAGATAAATAGGGCAAGTCCAAATAAGTTATAGAGATGATTCAAAAAGAGAGAAGAAAATTTTGAAGAGAATATCATAGAGATTTTGATAGATTTCAATGTGATAGAGTGATACGTCTTGGAAGTAAAAACAACGAAGAAAACAAGTAGAAACTGCATGAATATAAATATAAGGGCTGATTTTTTATTATCTTTTCGATAAAAAAGAAATAAAGATAAAAGTAATCAACTATTTGAGAGATAGATCAGCTCTCCCAAAAATTCTAGAAGTCGTTAGAAACAACTTCTAAGAAAACTACAACAAACATAAATCACATAATAAAAATAAAACAACATAATTACCCTTAAATAAACCATCATATTTTTCTTCTAAATTTGAATTCAAATTAGTCATTTTTCCCTTAATAAAGCCTTTCTAATTCTGCCCCAAATTTGAATTCAAATCTGTCATTTTTTCCTAAATAAAACCTTCCTAATTTTCTTCCAAGTATGAATTTAAATCTGCAATCTTTCCTTAAATAAATCTTTCTTAAATTCCTCTCCACTTTTAACTTCAAATCGACCATCTTTCTCTAAATAAACTTTCCTAATTATTTCTTCCTTGATTTCTCCTTCTTACATAGTGAATATTAACTCCCATAGGCCCCTAGTATATCATAGAGTTTCAGTATGAAGTATATGACCCCGTGATGCTTGCGCTTGACTAATTACTCCTATTTATAAGTGAGGATCAATGTTTGTGTTGCAAAATTGTCTTCAATGCGTTCACAAAGTATACAATTTTGACTGGGTGTAGCCATTTATTTAGCTAGCAAGTCTTGCTTGTAGTCGATTGCTTGTTGATCATCGGGTGAGTTTAAAATTCAATGTGAGTACATTTGATGAGTTCTTCTAGCAAGAATCCAAATAATTTTGCTAGTATTTTGGGCGAGTAATCGATTTCCTTCAGTGAATAGTTGATTTTGTAATCCCCTTGCATAAGTTCAATAACTTGGTACTAAGGGTCAAGTTTTGGTTTATTATAGGATGAGTTGATGAGGTTTGATTATGGGCAAATTAAAATTTGGTGAGATTAGAATTATAGGTGTTTTAAGCATGTTCATAATTAAAGACTAAGTTTAATTTAAGTTGTTGTAGTTGATGGAGACAGAAATTTAAACAACCACTTCAAGCATGTTCAACATGCTTAAATTAAGAGATGTTCAACAATAGAGATGTTCAACATGCTTAAATTCTAAGGCTTGTTTTAGGATGCTTTAAGCCTCGAAGCTCTTTTGAGTCTCTAGCCCAAATTCTAAGGCTCCAAAAGTCCAAGCTTCAAAGGTCTCCTTCATGTAAAGAGTGAAGATTTATTTATAATTCAGGATAATTTTGAAGTGCTCCATCAAACGGCTCATATTAATTCTCTTTATCATAGAGCATTAATTCAACATTCAATTCCCTTGATGATGTCGAAATTAAGTAATCTTAGGCTTGTTGGATTCATCTCGTCGAGTTGCTTGATTTTTTGATATCATTTGGTCGTCCAATAAATGCACTAAAGCATCCAAATATATTTTGGCCCTTTAATTTGGGCTCATTTGGATTCAGATTGGACTAATTTTGATATCGTTGAGTTATTCTCTTTGAGACATTCAATTTGACTATAAGTTTGTTGAAATTAGAGTTCAGATAGTCCTAAATTTATAGTTGAAAGTTTTCAATTCATATATGCATCAAGATTTGTGTCTGGTCAAAATGATTTTTTGGGATGTATCAAATATAATTACCAAATTTTAAATAAAATGAATCTCATTGCTATAAGTATTATGCAGAAATAATTAATTAATTTTTAAATTCATTTAAAAATAAATTTAATAATTCTGAAATTCCCTTTAATATATATATATGTGTGTGTGTGCGCACACGCGCGCGAGTATGTCTTCATGGCGCTAAATCTACAGCAAAAGCAAACGAGTATGTCTTCTTTTACATTCTCGTCTCATGGATGTTTCTTCTATCGGCACTCCAATTTTATTTGTTTTGTTCTGCATATTATATCATTTGAATGTTGAATTTGAACAATCAGCCGAATCCCGATTGCGTCACAGGTAGGTACATTCGAGGAATGGTTGATAATTTGATGCAGGATGAGAATGATGTCAGAATGTCAGCTAATAGGTGTGAAAATTTCTTGGATTCAGCCATACATGATTATTAAGAAGCAGCTCAATGCACCAAAGTGTTTGTGCAAATGCCTCCTTAATTTTTCTCAAAATTGTTTAGCTAAATTGTCATATTATTATGAGTCTGGATTTTATTCCTAGTGAAAATAAGAAAAAAAAATGCTCAAATTTTATTAATTTTTAATAATATTTTTAGTTATTTAATCGTGAGCCTCTCCTTTCGGTTTAATGTCCGATTTGAATTTCACAATCTTAATTATGACCTTAAAAAAAAATCTACCAATTATTTAGAGTTAAATGCATATGTTATTGATAAATTTTTAAAATATTAATTTTAATTTGAAAAAAAAAACAAATTTAGTTTATCTTTTAGGACTTCTTTTATATCCCATTGCATTATTCATATGTCTCATATATCTAACACTACAGGAAAATCACTTATTACCGGCGGAATTTTCATATGTTTATTATTTTTTAAAAATAAAACAAAAAAATGATGATTGACCGTTAGTGTTTTCTCCACACGGCTTAGGGCTGCTTCATCCTGCGTTGCTGAATGCTAGAAGCTTGTACCTCATCGGGGGGAATTTCAAATTTATCATAAAATATATCTGAGCTTGATCGGTTGGTTGGGAGTTTTGGCTACCAATCAATAAGTCTTAAGTCTATAGCTTGAATATGTATTGTGTGTATGAGTAGCTAGGGCTGCAAGCGAACCAAACGTTCGACGAGCTACTCGTTGTTCGGTTCGATTAAAGCTCGTTTGTGATCATTTAATTAACTAAACAAACAAACTTGAACAATATTTTAAATACTCGATTCTTAAATAAACAAACTTGAACACTAATGCGTTTAGCTCATTTATGTTCGCGAACAACATCATTTGAAGTTCGTGAACAAGCTCGATAAAAGCTCGATTCGTGTTCGATTTTGAACTCGTAAATAAGCTCGATAAAAATAATTAATATTTGACTATAAAATTAATAAATATAAATAATCATTGTCTTTGTTACATAGAAAATTGCTTTTATTATAAACATGTTTATTCATAGATATGTTCATGAACGTGTTTGTTTGATAGTTAAAAAAAATTCATTAAATATGTTCGCGAACAAGCTTGATAAGCACTAAACAAATGAACATGAATTGAACATGAACCGAACATGAACACTCATAAATTTAAATGAACCAAACATGAACACAAACAATAAAGCTCGAACAAACATGAACCAAACTTAAACAATCTGATATTAAATGAACACAAACATGAACACTCACATACTCGGCTCGGCTCGGTTCGTTTGCAGCCCTATGAGTAGCTTTGTTAGTGCTTCTTAAAATAATTTTTTTAGTACAAAAATTTTATATTTTATTTTTTTTGACTAGTTCCTTAGGTGATAAACAATTAAGCTTAGATAAGTTGATGAAAAAGTCTTTTTTGAAGTAATGGTATTGAAAAGGAGCTAAGACACACCACATAAAAAGAGATTATTACGTGCGGTTATCGGACCGTCCGGAGGTCAATTAGGACGCCCTACGTCACCCGATACTCAGTAATGATACGCAGCATATTGGTGATGTGGCGCATCTTGATTGGTCTCCGGACGGCAGACTGGTGACCACACATAATAATTTTGCCCGTGTAAAATGGAGTTGGCCAAACATATAATTTACTAATAGTACCTCACCCAAAACTTTCTCCATTTTTTTTTTTATCTTAATTACGATCGGCTTAATCAAAACAATGCAAAGAACAAGAGTTCCTGCCCAACCATCACTTACGACACAGTCAATGGAACCCACCACCAATCACTCCTGCACTAAACTAATCCACTTATTGACCAAACCTGGCCGGCACGCCTAATAAATCCCAACTCCTCTAATTTCCTACCCCAACTACAGTCTACATGGCTTCTCCACCACCTCCGTCACCACCACCGCCTCCTTACCATAACAACAAATCCACCAAACTCGACTACTACTACTTCGTCGTCGGCCTCTCACTCGTCGCCATCGTACTCCTCGTCACCAATGCCATCGCCGTTGGCTGCTGCTCTTGGCTTCGCCAATTCATTGTATCACGCGGCGCATTCAGCCGCGAATTCAATGAAGACGATTTGCGGCGATGGATGCCGACGTATAGTTATATGAAGAGAAAAGATGATGAGGAGGAGGGCGCACCGGAGGCGGAATGCCCAGTTTGTATTTCCGCATTTGAGGAGGGAGAGCAAGTGCGGCAGATGGCGCAGTGTGGACATTCTTTTCACACAAATTGTATTGACATGTGGCTTAATTCACATAATAGTTGTCCTGTTTGTCGTGAGAGTGTTCTCCCCACACCTTTGCAATCAATGGAGATGTCGGCCTCGTCATTTACCTCACAGGATTATCTTGTTTCTGTCTCGACGGTTAGTAGGGCGGCGATACCCATTGCTTTGGCTTGATATGTTTGATCCATTGGTGTTCTTCGTCATTATAATTTAGATCGAATTTTTTGATATGATGAATTTTTTTCTGAGAGAGTATACTAAGTGTAGATTGATGATGAATCATTTACTGTATTTTTCTCAAAAAAATTAAAAAAAAAAAAGTTTTTGATGAAGATTTAGGAACCCAAAAACTTGTTTTCATGAAATGAAGAGAGCTTTTGAAGGAGGCATGGAATGATCAATTGAAACTAGTTTAAGTGCCTGTATCGAAGGAACTTTTATTACGTCACGTAGAGGAACGTCCGGTTGAAGTCAAAATCCCGCCAAAAAACTCGGTATTTACTTGGTACAAATAGGTATTATTTGATATTAACGAGGAATACTTCTCTTTGAAGACCAATACCAAGTTATACCGAGCTGTACCGAGAAATACCGAGTTGTACCGAGTTTTTCTAGCGGTACAACTTTTGTATAACTCGGTATTTCTCGATTTAGCTCGGTATAACTCGGTATTGGGTCTTCAAATGATGGTATTCCTCGTTATTGTTTGGTATTGCTCGGTACAACTCGTTTTTTGACGGGATTTGGCCTCCGACCGGACGTTCCTCTCCGTCCGGTCGAAGAACGTAATAATTGTTCGTATCGAAGTATTGCACTTATGATCGAAGATGCTTTATTGTTTTTTTTTTTTTTCCGCTTGAATTCAACTGGGGAAAGAATATGAAATTTTGATGAAATTAAAGAATTATTAGGGGATAACATAGTTAATTGTAATGTCAAATGTCATGTTAATAAAATAATATAATTTATTTTGGTTGTTTCCCCAACATCTTGAGAGAGCAGTTATATAGACGTGACTTTAGCATAAGGCTGTGTGAAGACAAATATATATTTGTTAGTTTCAACTGCTTTTAGGATTTATTTGGATATTTTTTTAATCATAGATTGTTGTTTTGCAACAATTTTTTAAAAACCATTATTATAAAAAAAATGTTTAATTACAATAGATAAAAGAAAATTATTATCAGTAAATTTATTTCACTTAAATATTTTAATCACAATAAAATATATACATATTTCTAGGGTTTACGCCTGAAAAAAAAAATATTTTATTTTTATTAAGAAACCAGTTAACAGACATCCGGTTTCTTAGGAAAGATTTTTATTTTATTTTATTATTAAAACCATAGAATGGAATACCGGTTTCAATAGAAATTGGAAACGAATAATGAAGTTCTCATTTCTATTGAAACCGGTTAATTAAAATTCGTATTTACTCCTTTTTAAAAATTTTCTCTAAAATGCTCCTTGAGCTAATTTAAACTTAAACCATGCTCCTTTTTATAATAAACACAATTAATTTTAACAAAATTATTTTTCTCACAATAATTCTATAGTTGTTTTTATAAATAACTACAGAAAATAAAGCCTAATCATTGATTAGATTTAACACCCCTAAGGCCCTAACCAATCATTAGAACACCTCCACCCGAAAAATCTATTTTTCACTTCAAAATACAGTAACAATTATATAAAATAATAGTTCATCTTTAACCCAACTTCATTCTAACACCGAAAAAAAAAAATTATATCCCTATTCTTTATGATCTATATTTTTATATTTATTTTCAATCAAAAATAAATGAATAATATTCTAATTAGTGTAACGTAAATATTGATGTCACACCATTAATTCACTGCCGAGTTAAAATACAACACAACCGTTAGAGTTTGGGTGAACGCTTACCAGATTAGAGAGCAAATGGTATTTAGTTAGAGATGCCCTTAGGGGGAGCAATTATTACATCCAGATGCATCCAGAAACCAATAATCATGCGCCACATCACATAAAACTCGATATTTGGCACTCAATATTGCTCAGTATACATTCGGATGGTTCGGTTTTTGACCGGATGTAATAATTAAGGGAGGTCAGCATCACATTTTTATTTGGCTGTAACTATTTTATTGTTTTTTGAAATTTCTTTTGATGACAAAAAAATTACAATTAAATCTATTTAAATATAGAAGCTGTAAGCATGAGATTTTATTCTTTAAGATGAGAAGATTTTATAATACCATACTAACTTTGAAAAATCCTCTTCTTTAACGATAATTTTGTAACATCTTTTACAATTTACTGCACCAACTCGACTCTTAGGTATTATTTGGGACAGTTTTATTACTGTTTTTTAAAGCAGCTTTTTAATACAAAAATTAAAATTAAATTTTTGTACTAGAGAGTTGCTTTAAGAAGCAGCAAGAAAATCCTCCCAAACAAAACATTAATCATGATATCATATTTGACCGCTAAAGCAAAAGGTCCAAAGTTAACATTTATATATTTGAATCTAAATCCCATTGATACAGAGAGAAGGCAAACACTGACGGCTTACTAAAAATTTAAGATCAAGCAACTTCTCCAACAGAATCTAGCGTTTGGTAGCTTTCCAGATTCTTCACAAACAAAGCAATGATAAAAATAAGAAGAAGAAGAAGAAAAAAATATCAAAGAAAGATCAATAGATTATCACAAGTACAATTTTCAACGGGAAGCTGGACTCCACTATGCTGTCTTTGCTTTAGAAAGAGCTTTCTTGCGCTGCCCGAGCATGTAAGTATACAAATGTGGGCTCCCTGCAAGCAAATATGCCATTCATTGATTTTATTAAAGATGTTCAAAACGGAGTTGTTTCTTTCATGGATGATGAAACAGGGGGACTACCTGGTACATAAATACCAAGAACCAGAACAGCTCCATAGAAATAGTCAAAAGAAAAGTTCCACTTGTTGGGCATTCTCAAGCAATACTTTTCAGATGCCTGCCATGCCACCAAGAAAATTACATTATCTAAACCAATAAATTAAAATAAAAATAGATATATTTTTATATTTGATGTAAATCAAATGCAGTGTGAGGCAGCAAACGATGGTTAATGATGGCAGTGGGGAGGTAGCTGGCCATTAAAATTAGGGTTAGTGGATGAGTGGCTTTACCCTTAGAGATAAAATACAAAATGAGCATATACGTGAAAAGGTTGGAGTAGCTCCAGTGGAAGATAATATTAGAGAGAGTCGCATTAGATGGTTTGGTCACATTAAACGGAAGCCTTCCGATGACCCGGTTAGGAAAGTTGAGGTATTAGATTTGACTTATGTTAAGAAAGTTAGAGGTAGACCTAAAAAGACTTGGTTAGAAAAAGAATCAAGAGAGACCGTGACAAGGGATTAGCAAATTGGCCTATTTAAGCAATCTACAAATGCATGTGGAGAACAAGTATTTTGGAGTATTTCAAATTGCTCAAGATTTTATTTTGTATTTCGTTTGATTTAAATCAATTAGCAAAAAAGATGGAATGCAGAAAAAAATGAATATATTACACTCCTAATAAATCTGACTAAACAATATCCAAGGCATCAGGAATATATACCTTCATGTATGACAAGGCAATGTATATGAGGCCAACCTCACTTGTGATGCCTGTTGGATACAATACCAAAAAGGTGCTATACCTGCAGAAGTTAAATTCAAGATGAATGTTAGTGTATGCTGGGAGTACAAATATAGCAGCAAAATGAACCCTCACCTCAGCCATAAGAGCCAAGAAGGTGGAGCACCAAAAGTTTCCTTCAAGCCAAAGAACGAGTACCTAATTATCTACCAAGAGAGATGAATAAAGGAGCTCATTAGCTGATAATCCAGTGTAAGGCTTCGTTTGGGAAGGCTTTTTTGTTGCTTCTTAAAGCAACTTCTTAGTATCAAAATTAAAATTTTTGTGCTAGGAAGCTGCTTTAAGAAGCGGAAAAAAAGCCGTCCCAAACGAAGCCTAAGTTTGAGAAAGCGCTGTGATGTAAACTCAATGATACACTAAATTTAGAGGTAAATTTCAGCTTGTAGTGAAATTCATTCGAACAAGTCATGTGACCTTTCAGTCAAAAAAGAGCTTATTGGTCCACTTTTATTCCTTTTGTTTGTACTTATTATATCAAATTTATGAGCTTCCTACCAACTATTTTAGGGTGATCATTACCCCCATCTCATTATTGGCCATTAAGGGCCTGTTTGGTTGCAAGATGTAGCCAAACCGTTTTTTCAGTCATATAAATACTACTGACTTCGTAAATTCCTTCAATTCTAGAGGAAGTGAAATTTAAGAGATTTATACAACTACTCATCACTGTACATCATCTTCTCCTTCGTTCAAACTCTAAATCTTTAAAAATATCTATCATACCAAACAGCCTTTAACTAAACATCTACCATGTCAAACAACTTTCAGGATTTAATGTATCCAGATTTTACTAAACCTAAATTCAAGATTATCTAAGGCTTTTTAGTAGCCAAACTACCCCTAAAGCCATCCTCCAGATTACCTTACTGCAAGTCCGCAACCAATTTCTTCCATCGTACAAACCACCCTCATTGAATCTGTGTGTTTTTCACTATTCAATGAGTTAGTATTCATAGGTAATCATGTATTTGCCTGCTTGTCCATAAAAGCTTAATAACTTCAAATAATACACTATGGCTTCGATTCTTCAAAGGTTCTTAAATGTATTGAGTGCAATAGTTGTTATTTCTTTATTTATTTCTAAGAGAATAGGGGGGATTGTAAAATAAGAACAATGAAAGTTCTATTGGTGTCATTAAGTCTAGACATTAGCCTTACTGTATAAAAAAAAGTCCAAATCCTGGTTTTGATTTCATAAGCGTCATTGAAAACATTTTAGCTGCTAAGTCAAATTAATCTCAAGATTGTGGAAGGTGATTCTATAGCAAATCACACAAATGAATTCAAACAGATCGCAAGTCAATGGAGTTTAGTTGATATCAACTCCTATGAAGGAGTACATCTCATGAGCTTGTTGCATCACTTTCTTAAGAGCCAGAACATAATTGTGATGACAGTCAATAGTTCATGCGCATATACAAAGTTTAAGCTCAACAGCATCTGTGACTTAATCCTAATTGAGAACTTCGGGATATGAGAATCAGGTGAATGTCCTTCTTATTTTGTTTCAAATCTTGAAGTTGGAGGAATAACTAAAAAAAAGGGTATAATCTAGGGAGATCCAAATTTCAAAGAAGACGTTGCCATAACAATCAAAGGATAAGTTAATGATGCAGACATCAGTCAGAGATTTAGACACGTGAACCATCGACGGAGGCGTAGATCAATGGCCACGATTCATAGTCTCTACTTTCGACATATTTGTTGTAATTTGTATTTATGTCATTTCAGTTTCCTAGTCTAACCCTGAGGGTAGTGAGTGTCTTTTGTAGCCCCATGGGCATTTGTGTCTTTTTTTTTTTAGACTTGAGATCCATATATAAGGCTCTCCATGCTTTGTATGAGAGGGAGTTGATGAATGACAATTTTATCTTATTGTTCTCTTTGTGAGTTCCAAAACTTCTCTAGATCTCTTTGTGAGTTCTTGAGGAGAGAGCCTTTAGATCTCTTTGTGAGTTCTAATAGTTTAAGGAATAAGGTTCGTGATTCTTAATCTTCTTATCCTCCTCTTCCAATCACTTCCTCTTCCAATCACTTCCTCTTCCACCTCAAGAGAAGACAACATAAAACCCTTGGCTTGAAGAACCCGACCCCAACCCCTTACCGTCGCCCCTTGGAGCCCCAGCCGCCGGCTGCTCTCACACCACCGGCCAGCCACCTTGCCACCGGCCTCCCGCCATCCTTCCACCACCCCTCTCTCCGCTAGCTTTCATGTTTGAAAATTGAATTTCAAATTTCAAATTATTTCCAAATTAGGAAATCCAAATTAAGAAAGTTTTTATGTTGAATTCAATTTTAAATTAAATCAAATTGGATTTAATAAATTTTCTTTCCTAGTCATCACCACCTATTTGGAAACTCCCCCTCATCCTCCCCAATCCCCTCCCCTCCTTGATGTCGCCGGCCCTTGATGGGCTCTCCCCATTGAATGCACATTAACCCTCACCCTTTATTTGGAATCCAAATTTGATTTCAAATATTTTCCCTCCTAACTCTCTAAAACTAAAATTAATTTCAATTTTTTAGACTAAACCTCAATCTCCTCTCTCTCTATACCGCCGGCCTCCTCTTTCTTGGATCCCCCAAATTACTCCTCCATCAAGGCATTAATTGTATTCAATTTGAAATCAAATTTCAAATTGCTTCCCTCCCAAATTAATCTAAATCTGAGAATAATTTCATATTTAGAATTAATCCCATCCACCCCCAACCTAACCTCGTTTCGACCAAGGAGCCTAGCTTCTCCCCTCCACATCCCCAAGCCGGCCACCACCTCTCCTCTCTTGGATTGTCTTATCATTCTCTCTCATCTACATGCCAATTATGTATGGCGGATCCCGAAGTTAACCACGGATTCGTACTCGACGCCCACGGAGACATCCACATCGTTCGATCACCATTCTTCGACGTCGGGTTTGGTTTTGACGACACCGTTGAAGATTACTTGAACCAAATCCTCACCCATCTCGTGGACATCCACGACGATCAATTCTCGGACTACGAGTGGACCATCAACGGACATCCACCCATTTCTCCACCTCCACCGCCGCATCCCTCTACATCACTACGGATCATCTGAGTCGTCTACCTTGGAGTGATTTTGTTTCTTGTATGGTTCGTCTTCCTCCGACAACCCTAGACGTAGAAGAGTGACTTTGAGCCTTTGAGCCTCAAGGTGAGACGATCACTTTGTTAACCGTCGGCTTCTAGTTGACTAATCATTTCATTACTCTTGTTTAAGTTGTTATTTTAAAGAACTTGCAAATTTAGTTGTAATGGATTGCCTAAGCATTGTTTGCTTCTAAGAGCTTTCTTGATTCTTCAATTTTGAGACGCCTTAAGATTAATTTTATCATTGCTCCAACAACTTTTATTAATTTCTTAAAACAACTCCTGGTTTTGACATCAGTTAATCTAAGCTCTAAAGGTGGAAATAACATGTGCTAGCAATGAGAAACGAGAAAACAGGTGAGAAGTGATGCCCATAGAAGAAAAGTGGACAAAATATGAACTAGAAAAAGAGTTTGTGAATGAATTAAAGGAAATTTATGATTCATTGATTTTTTATGTCAATAGTCCCACGTAATCTGGATCTTGCACTCAGCTGTGACGTTTCACTCTACTTCATATAAACAGCACATGTTTAATTATTTTGCAATTAATTATAATAAAGTGTATCTCATGGATGATGAGCTCTTAAGAATTATAGGTGTTGGCAATATTCAAATCAAAATTGTAAATGGGATTATGTGAATGTTTCATAAAGCGAGACATATTACAAGCTTGAAGAAGAATTAGATTTCCAATTGATTCTTTGATGAAGAAGGATATAACTAGATCTTCAGTACTAGCACTTTGAACGCAACCAGGTGTGTCATGATGACAGCACATGATAGAAAAAATGGCACGTTATATAGAACTTCAAACACCATAATAACAAGAGCAACAATAGACTTGATAATTTATTCATACACATGATATTGAAGGTTGGGACATATGAATGAAAAAAGATAAGGAATTTACATTCAAAAAGCTATTATCAAATTTAAAGTAGTAGGATTCTGCTTTTGTGAAGACCGCAATAAAGAGAAAATTTAGTTTTACAAACATCAATGTGTGAAGGCTATCCCCAGCGGCATCCATATGGCTCATTTATTACGTCAACTTCATCGACAATTACACAAAAAATGCTTAAATTTATATTCTAAAATAAGTCTAATGTGTTTACTTCTAAAAAAGTGAAGAAGTCCAATAAAGATGAATTTTGTGTAAAAATAAAAAACTAAGATCACTTCAATGGAAAAGACAATGATAGTGAGTTCATAAAATTGTGTGAATAGTAGATTCCGTGTAGAGGTAAATTCCAATAATGTCACTACAAAATGGGAATATCTATCGTAGGGGCATAACTTTTAATGAAGAGCTATACACATGAAGTTATACACTTTTTTGGGCTGATTCTATATGCAAATAACCCTCAATTCCATTGTCCTATAAACTGCCAAAATAAATTTGGATTAATATAAAAGTTTTTAGTTCTATTTCTTATGCGTATATGGATTGTATTGGTAGATATAAGCTAGACCCCAAATCTGTTAAAGATATCTCACTTGATACAAAATAAACGATTTGCCTAAAATTTTTATATTCTATTAGTTTGGGATGAACCCCACTATGCTATTTGTTATAGTTGATACCTCCATATTTGCTAGCTGTTTTTAGTATTAGTGGTACTTTTACCCTTTTAACCCTTACCTAGGTTGGCTGCGTGCAAGAATGCTGCCATATAGATAGAGAAAATGTAAGAAGGAAGATAGTTATTTCACTAACATACAATTTATACACAGTTATTATTATTCATTGCCTGCTTGCTTCTTTATCATCCTTGCAGGTCAAGCCTTACATCAGGTTTGGTATCAGAGCAAGGATGGCTTAGAGCAGTAGACTGGTTGCTCTTGGTGAAGATCTCAGCTTTGAAGCCCTGTGGGCGGAACATACCAAGTTGGCGCGGCAAACGAAGGAATTGTCGGGGGACTTCTTGCATTTCTTTTCCGAAATGCGCCGAGAACTGAGAATGGTCAATGCTAGCCTCGACAGACACTAGGGAACTCGAACACTATTACCTATGACCATACCCGCGATCAGAAGAGGGCTATCGGTGGAATGGGAACATCAGCGAGATTCGTTGTTGATCGAGGCATCTGATTTGAAAGATGAGGTAGGCCGGTTACGGCCGCGCGAAGTTTCGAATGCTGATGATGATCCAGTTTATCAACGAAGGAGACTAGTTAAGAAAGATCAGTGCCACAGTGAGTTTCTGGTGAAACTTGACATTCCATTTTTTTATGGGAAATTGCACATTGAAGATTATTTGGATTGGGAAATATCTGTTAAGACTTTTTTTTAATATATGGAAATCAAGCCCGAGCAAGAGGTGAAATACGTTGTTTGTAGGCTCAAAGGAGGACCCAGTGCATGGTGGTTACAATTGCTTAAGTCTATACTTCATGAAGGCAAGAGACAAGCGCACAGTTGGTATAGAATGAAACAACTTCTTCGTGATCACTTTTTGCCACAGATTATGAGTAGATGTTCTACTTGCAATATCAGCACTGTGTTCAAGGGGTTAAAACCGTTAACAAGTATACGGAATAATTTATCACTTAAGTGTGAGAAACAATTTAAATGAATCTTCTAATAAGTTAGTAGCAAGATATATTGGTGGGCTACGAGAAGCAATTCAGGACAAACTTGAATTGCATGTTGTCTAGTCACTTTCGCAAGCAGTTAACTACGCACTCAAAGCTGAAATATAGCTAGCTTGACATTCACACAACAACCAGAGCAAACGAAGTCAAGACCACTCCAGAGAATTTAATAGATCATCTGTTCCCATTGCATTCAATGCCTCCAAGGCTTTTTCCACCACACCTACACCTGCTGCATCCAATAGTTTGGTTAACCGAATAGTAGATCCAAAGGGTAACCCAAAGCTGAAGGCACTGGTAAGGGAGAATGCATGTGTTAAGCCTTTAAACATCAAATGCTTCAAGTGTTTTCAACAGGGGCATAAATCCAATGAATGACATCCAGACCTCAATTGCAGTTATTAGACGCAAAAGGCGAGGAAGAAGTGGATGCAACCGATCAGGTTCAGGAACTGGTGACAAAAAACATTGTAGGAGATGAAGGGGAACTACTTATTTGTGTTTTAGAGAAATTGTTGTCAACACCTAGACAACAATCTAATTCACAAAGGAATGCTCTGTTTAAAACCAAGTGCACCATAAGTGGGAGGGTCTGTGATTTGCTTATTGATAGTGGGTGCACTGAGAAGGTTGTATCTCGCTCAGTGGTGTAGACATTGCAGTTGAAGACTACAAATAATCCAAATCGCTATAAGATAAGCTAGTTGAAGAAAGGCATGGAGATTGCGGTGATGGATATTTGTAGAATTACATTTTCGATTAGCAAGCATTATGTTAGTGAGGTCTTGTGTGATATTATCGAGGGTGTGCCTCATTCTAAGAAGGTCGTGCAAGTTCGATGTCGGAGCTACGTATGATTGCCGAGTTATACTTATTCCTTTAATTGGAAGGATCAAAGGTTGAGATTATTGCCCTGTGGTACTCCAGATCAGGCTGGAGTCAAGGCAAAATCTGTTATGATCTCGATGACGGTAGCTACTGATGCGGAGCATTTTAGTTATAGTCTTTCTTAGGAATAGTAGATTTAGTTTTATACTTGTTTCTAAAAAGTTCAAATGTTAGCTTATATATAGAAGGTTGTAGTAGGAAATAGAGGAAAGGAATATTATCTCTTTTTAAAGCTTTGAGGCTTTGTGATTGTTTGTTTATTCCCTGGATTGGGAAAACATTCAAGCAGGTCCAATTCTCGGTCGATCCACTGCATCAGCTGCTTTGTTAAACGCCTAGCGTGAGTCATCACAAACTTTGGCTTTACAAGTGAAGGTTACCAATGCGTCTACAACCGTGGAGGCTATTCCCACCGAAGTTTCTTTGTTGTTGCTGCAAGGGCCAGGGAACTTACCCGCGAGTCTATCACCATTGAGATCAATTCAACACCATATTGAGTTGACGCCAGGTGCATCCTTAGCCAGATATCTTGCGGGCCATGTTACCATAGCTTTTGTACCTTTATATTATGTTAGTTTGGGTTGAACCCTACTATGCTATTGGATATGGTTGATCCTCCCTATTTGCAAGTTGTTATTAGTACTAGTGGTACTTTTACCCTTTAACCCTTACCTAGGTTGGTTGCGTGCAAGACTGCTGCTATATAAATAAAGAAATTGTAAGAAGGAAGATAATTATTTCACTAACATACACAATTTCTACACAGTTGTTACAGTTTTATTGTCTTCTTGCTTCTTCATCATCTTGCAGGTCAAGCCCTACATAACTATTGGTTTAGATGTGATGACTAGACCAAAAAAACTCCCAAATGTGGACAATTCATGGTTTTGGGAACTCTGTTTATTATTAGCTTGTGATTCGTTGCTAAGGAAATTAGCCAGGTTTTAGAAATTAAAAAAAAAAATAAGGGCGAGCAGAAGAGAGAAAAGAGCGGAAAAGAATGAGAAAAGAAAGTTAAGTACTCACTCGGCTCTCTCATTTTGTTGCCTTAGTGAACCATTTTGATGTGATGCAAGCATCTTGGTGTTGTAGAAAAGCAAGTGTGGCAGCATCTGAGGAAAATTTTGTGGTGCAGAAAAATCTAGTGGTCTAAGCAGGTAAAGTTACTGGAGGTGCTCTAATAACTTCAGTCTCAAACCTCTTATTTTGCTTGTTTGATCTATTTTTTAAAATAAGAGTGAAATAATTTTTGACGGATGATTTTCTTTTCTTCCTCGCTTGTCCACTCTCTTTCCTACTTTTCCCAACATTCTTTCTCTTCAACAAATCCTCCCTCCTCTCTCTCGTTTTTCTCACTGCTCAAGGGCTACTGATTTTTTCATCGTTCAAGGATCATGAGCAGAGCCGTTTAAATTTTGGATTTTCATGATATAAAAACAGTCAAATTTTATCATTTATCTACGACAGGCAAACTACACGCTATAACTTCATCATTACATCTGCATAGTGCTGCAGTATACCAAGATGGTCTCTCATGATAAAATTATTATCCTGCTATCTATTTATCCAACACTCCGAAATATTGTATGATTTCCTAAAATTTGATGTTTTCCCATCTAAAGATGAAGATTGGAATGAATGCTTCCCTATTTTATCCAGCAAATCCTTAAACTAAACAATAAAAGCCTCCCAAAACTACCAGTTATTTTACAAACAATAAGTATAAATACAATGTGCAGCTAATAAAAACACAAATTTTATTCACAAGATGCGTAAGGTCAAACAGTACTGATTCATACCTCTGTTATTGACCAGCTAATAACCAACGAACTAACAAGAACATGCGACCTGGCCTGCAAGTAACACAGTAATTACCTAAAAAACTTCTTTTGTAGCATTTAAAAAAGGAACTACAAGTTCAGAGGACAAATCAATACCTCTGGAAAACTCCACAAGATGCCCCAAGTAACATACAACCTTGATGCAATCTGCGGTAAGGTGGCCGAAACCGGGGATCTCACCAGACCTTACCAATACACCGCGTCAAGTCAAAGCAAATAAACAAATTTAAGATTAAATTACAAAAAGAGTACGCCGACTTTTCATACCCTCCAACAAGGCTATGCAATATCTATATAGAACTTCAAACACCATAATAACAAGAGCAACAATAGACTTGATAATTGATTCATACACATGATATTGAAGGTTGGGACATATGAATGAAAAAAGATAAGGAATTTACATTCAAAAAGCTATTATCAAATAAAGTATTAGGATTCTGGTTTTGTGAAGACCGCAATAAAGAGAAAATTTAGTTTTACAAAATTGAAGGGAGACCAAAACTCAAAATTTAGATCTTATAAACATCAATGCGTGAGGGCTATCCCCAGAAGCATCCATATGGCTCATTTATTACGTCAACTTCATCGACAACTACACAAAAAATGCATAAATTTATATTCTAAAATAAGTCTAATGTGTTTACTTCTAAAAAGTGAAGAAGACCAATAAAGATGAATTTTGTGTAAAAATAAAAAACTAAGATCACTTCAATGGAAAAGACAATGATAGTGAGTTCATAAAATTGTGTGAATAGTAGATTCCGTGTAGAGGTAAATTACAATAATGTCACTACAAAATGGGAATATCTATCGTAGGGACATAACTTTTAATGAAGAGCTATACACATGAAGTTATAAACTTTTTTGGGCTGATTCTATATGCAAATAATCCTCAATTCCATTGTCCTATAAACTGCCAAAAGAAATTTGGATTAATATAAAAGTTTTTAAATCTATTTCTTATGTGTATATGGATTGTATTGGTAGATATAAGCTAGACCCCAAATCTGTTAAAGATACAGATACCTCACTTGATACAAAAATAACGATTTGCCTAAACTTTTTATATTCTATTAGTTTGGAATGAACCCCACTATGCTATTTGTTATAGTTGATACCTCCATATTTGCTAGCTGTTTTTAGTGTTAGTGGTACTTTTACCCTTTTAACCCTTACCTAGGTTGGCTGAGTGCAAGAATTTTGCCATATAGATAGAGAAAATGTAAGAAGGAAGATAGTTATTTCACTAACATACAATTTCTACATAGTTGTTATTGTTTTATTGCCTGCTTGCTTCTTAATCATCCTTGCAGGTCAAGCACTACATCAGGTTTGGTATCAGAGCAAGGATGGCTGAGAGCAGTAGATTGGTTGCTCTTGGTGAAGATCTCCGCCTTGAAGCCCTGTGGGCAGAACATACCAAGTTGGTGTGGCAAACAAAGGAATTGTCGGGGGACTTCTTGCATTTCTTTTCCGAAATGCACCGAGTACGGAGAATGATCAATGCTAGCCTTGATAGACGCTTGGGAACTCGAACGCTATTACCTACGACCATACCCACGATCAGAAGAGGGCTATCGGTGGAATGGGAACATCAGCGAGATTCGTTGTTGATCGAGGCATCTGATTCGGAAGATGAGTTAGGCCGGTTACGGCCGCACGAAGTTTCGGATGCTGATGAGGATCCAGTTTATCAGCGAAGAAGGAGACTAGTTAAGAAAGATCAGTGCCACAGTGAGTTTCTAGTGAAACTTGACATTCCATTTTTTATGGGAAACTGTACATTGAAGATTATTTGGATTGGGAAATATCTATCAAGACTTTTTCTGAATATATGAAAATCAAGCCCGAGAAAGAGGTGAAATACATTGCATGTAGGCCCAAAGTAGGACCCAATGCTTGGTGGTTTAAGTCTAGAATTCATGAAGGCAAGAGACAAGCGCACAGTTGGTATATAATGAAATAACTTTTTCGTGATCATTTTTTGCCAACAAATTATGAGCAGATGCTCTACTTGCAATATCAGCACTGTGTCCAAGAGGTTAAAACCGTGAACAAGTATACGTAATAATTTGATCACTTAAGTCTTAGAAACAATTTAAATGAATCTTCCAATCAGTTAGTAGCAAGATATATTGGTGGGCTACGAGAAGCAATTCAGGACAAACTTGAATTGAATGTTGTCTAGTCACTTTCGCAAGCAGTTAACTACGCACTCAAAGCTGAAATACAGCTAGCTTGACATTCACGCAGCAACCAGAGCAGACGAAGCCAAGACCACTCCAGAGAATTTAATAGATCATCTGTTCCCATTGCATTCAATGCCTCGAAGGCTTTTTCCACCACACATACACCTGCTGCGTCAAATAGTTTGGTTAACCGACAACAGATACAAAGGGTAACCCAAAGCTGAAGGCCTTGGTAAGGGAGAATGCATATGTTAAGCCTTTAAACATCAAATGCTTCAGGTGTTTTCAACAGGGGCATAAATCCAATTAATGTCATCCAGACCTCAATTGAGGTTATTAGACGCAAAAGATGAGGAAGAAGTGGATGCAACCGATCAGGTTCAGGAACTAGTGGCAAAAGACATTGTAGGAGATGAAAGGGAACTACTTATTTGTGTTTTAGAGAAATTATTGTTAGCACCTAGACAACAATCTAATTCACAAAGGAATGCTCTGTTTAAAACCAAGTGCACCACAAGTGGGAAGGTCTGTGATTTGTTTATTGATAGTGGGTGCATTGAGAATGTTGTATCTCGCTCAGTGGTGCAGGCATTGCAGTTGAAGACTAAAAAGAATCCAAATCCCTATAAGATAAGTTGGGTGAAGAAAGACATGGAGATTGCAGTAATGGATATGTGTAGAATTACGTTTTCGATTAGAAAGCATTATGTTAGTGAGGTCTTGTGGATGTTATCGAGGGCGTGTGCTACCTCATTCTAAAAAGGTCATGGCAGTTCGATGTCGAAGCTACATATGATTGCCGAGTAAATACTTATTCCTTTGATTGGAAGGATCAAAAGTTGAGATTATTGCCTTGTGGTAGTTTAGATCAGGCTGGAGTCAAGGCAAAATCTGTTATGATCTCGATGACGGGAGTTGCTTTGTTAAACGCCTAGCATGAGTCATCACAAATGTGTAGAATTATTTGTGTGATGTTGTATCTCGCTCAGTGGGTGCATTGAGAATGTTGTATCTCGCTCAGTGGGTGCATTGAGAACGTTGTATCTCGCTCAATGGTGCAGGCATTGCAGTTGAAGACTAAAAAGAATCAAAATCCCTATAAGATAAGTTGGGTGAAGAAAGACATGGAGATTGCAGTAATGGATATGTGTAGAATTACGTTTTCGATTAGAAAGCATTATGTTAGTGAGGTCTTCTGTGATGTTATCGAGGGCGTGTGCTACCTCATTCTAAAAAGGTCGTGGCAGTTCGATGTCGGAGCTACATATGATTGCCGAGTAAATACTTATTCCTTTGATTGGAAGGATCAAAAGTTGAGATTATTGCCCTGTGGTAGTCCAAATTAGGCTGGAGTCAAGGCAAAATATGTTATGAGGAGTTGCTTTGTTAAACGCCTAGCATGAGTCATCACAAATTTTGGCTTTACAAGTGAAGGATACCAATGCGTCTACAACCGTGGAGGCTATTCCCACTGAAGTTTCTTTGTTGTTGCTGTAAGGGTTGGATAACTTACCCGCGAGTCTACCACCATTGAGATCAATTCAACATCATATTGAGTTGATGTCAGGTGCATCCTTAGTCAAATATCTTGCGAGCCATGTTACCATAGCTTTTGTACCTTGAAATTATGTTAGTTTGGGTTGAACACTACTATGCTATTGGTTATAGTTGATACCTCCCTATTTGCTAGCTGTTATAAGTACTAGTGGTACTTTTACCCTTTTAACCCTTACCTAGGTTGTTGTGTGCAAGAATGCTACCATATATATATATAAACTATATGAAGGAAGATAATTTTTTCACTAACATTCACAATTTCTACACAGTTGTTATTGTTTTATTGTCTACTTGCTTCTTCATCATCCTTGCAGGTCAAGCCCTACATCACTATTGGTTTAGATGTGATGACTAGACCAAAAAAAACTCCTACATGTGGGCAATTCATGGTTTTGGGAACTCTGTTTATTATTAGCTTGTGAAATAGTTCGTTGTTAAGGAAATTCACCAAGTTTTACAAATTTTAAAAAAAAGGGCGAGGAGAAGAGAAAAAAGAGAGGAAAAGAATGAGAAAAGAAAATTAAGTACTCACTCGGTTCTCTCATTTCTTTCCTTAGTTAACCATTTTGATGTGATGCAAGCATCTTGGTGTTGTAGAAAAGCAAGTGTGGCAGCATCTGAGGAAAATTTTGTGGTGCAGAAAAATCTAGTGGTCTAAGCAGGTAATGTTACTGGAGGTGCTCTAATATCTTCAGTCTCAAACCTATTATTTTGCTTGATTGATTTATTTTTTTAAATAAGAGTGAAATAATTTTTAACGGATGATTTTCTTTTCTTCCTCGCTTGTCCACTTTCTTTCCTACTTTTCCCAACATTCTTTCTCTTCAACAAACCCTCCCTCCTCTCTCTCGTTTTTCTAACTGCTCAAGGGCTACTGATTTTTTCACCGTTCAAGGATCATGAGCAGAGCCGTTTAATTTTGGATTTTCATGATATAAAAACAGTCAAATTTTATTATTTATCCACGACAGGCAAACTACACGCTATAACTTCATCATTACATCTGCATAGTGCTGCAGTATACCAAGATGGTCTCTCATGATAAAATTATTATCCTGCTATCTATTTATCCAACACTCCGAAATATTGTATGATTTCCTAAAATTTGATGTTTTTCCCATCTAAAGATGAAGATTGGAATGAATGCTTCCCTATTTTATCCAGCAAATCCTTAAACTAAACAATAAAAGCCTCCCAAAACTACCAGTTATTTTACAAACAATAAGTATAAATACAATGTGCAGCTAATAAAAACACAAATTTTATTCACAAGATGCGTAAGGTCAAACAGTACTGATTCATACCTCTGTTATTGACCAGCTAATAACCAACGAACTAACAAGAACATGCGACCTGGCCTGCAAGTAACACAGTAATTACGTAAAAAACTTCTTTTGTAGCATTTAAAAAAGGAACTACAAGTTCAGAGGACAAATCAATACCTCTGGAAAACTCCACAAGATGCCCCAAGTAACATACAACCTTGATGCAATCTGCGGTAAGGTGGCCGAAACCGGGGATCTCACCAGACCTTACCAATACACCGCGTCAAGTCAAAGCAAATAAACAAATTTAAGATTAAATTACAAAAAGAGTACGCCGATTTTTCATCCTCACCAACAAGGCTATGCAATATCTGAAAAAAAAAATAAAGAGAAATTTAAAAATCAGAAAGTTTGCGAAGAAATAAAAATATGAATCTGAAGAGGGAGGTCTAGCGTACCTCTAAAATGGCGGCGGTCTGCGCGAGCTGAAGAGGCCGCTCGACCGCATCATACACCTGCTCGTGCCCGTATTCCTTGAGAGTCTTGATAGCTAGGTACAAAACCTGGAACCTGCGAGAAGAATGAAGCGGGTCGAAAGAGATCTAGGGTTCGGAAAGAAGAAAAGGGGAGACTACCATCCGTAAAAGACCGCCCAGTTATAGACTGAGAGGTACAGGCTGCGAATGCCGGAGAGAAAGCCCGCCATCGAAGCGATAAGAAGGCTGTGGAGTAGAGGCGGAGAGGAGAAGACGCGAGGTCGTGATTTGCGAGTGCTTTGGTCAGTTGAAGTTTTATAAAGCGGCAGTTGCATTCGCCATGGGGGCGAAGAGAAGAGTTAATGAGGACGCGGGGGCGGATGACCTACCATCAACCAAAGCTTTTAATTGCTCTGGTTTTTGGCGAGCAAAACCAACCTACCTCGCATGGTTTTTGTGTTAAAAAATTCATGGGTTAGATTTATACGAAAATTTTGTACATGCAAGCACCACCAAGTTCCGAGCAACAGGAAACATAAGATGTATGTTTTATATAAAAATTTCAACAAGACAAAAATAGTATGTGCTAATTTAGTTAAAATATTTTTATTAGTGTGAATTATATATTACAAATGATATACTTTCTAGTACTAGAAATACTATGAATATGATGTAACTGATAGAATTGTTCAGCAAAGATCGGGGCGTTGGTAGTTGATATGTATCAAATGATGATTCGTGGAAAACATCAAAAGTCGAGTAGCGATGAGATCTAGACTTAGTCATTCTTCCGGTTGGATGGGAGATTAGAAAGAAGAACCATCATTCATTAATGGTTAATAGGTGTTTGCGGTAGTAGGTGTTGAACAATGATAAAGAGGGGAATATTAAAAATCAGGCAATGATTAGTGATTGTTTCATTCGTTCTCCAATAAGAGATAAGACCATGTGATCAATATGATGAATAGCATATGTTGATAGTTAAGGAACATAGATTATTGTTCATTGGCAATCAATGAATGATATTTAACGAAGAATTTCTAAATTTGTATGATAACGAGGGATTAGCTTGATTGTTCTCATAATAAAAGAGGAAAATTAAGTGATGAAGAAAACTAGCATCAAAAGTAAATAAATGAGAAGGATCAACACTAACTTAGCACATGGTATAGGATCCCTTGAATGATAATGAATAGGTAAGATTTCGCTTGTTGTCCTTTTTTATTACATTTTTTTTTAGTTTAACCTAATGATGTTGTAGTTATAAATAATATGATATGATGATATGGCTTATAATCATAAATTTTTAGAGTAGGTAGTGTTATTTCATAAAGAATTAGAAAGTAAAGAAGAATAACTATTAGGCCTTCTTATTTGATTATAGGAATTCTATATTAGAGGAATTGAGAGGATAAAATGATGACATTTTATTATAAAAAAACAAAACAAAAATGATGACATTTTATTATCATAATTATCGTGTTCTAGAACATTCACGGCAATAGAGAGATAAAAAGTTTAGTGTCCTAATTTTATGCGAATATCCGACTCACACATATAAGAGAAAGGGGAGCAAGAGTCATAAAGAGAAATAAATATTTTTATGTAAAAAACTCTAAAAAGGGAAAAATCATGAGATCTAACCTAGTTAAAATGATTCAACTAGTGTTTATAGTTGATTACAAATGATGTCCTTTCTCGGGGAAAGACCTTGGCTCAATATAGAAATATACATCATATAAAGCATACTATATGGTGGGAGTAAGAAGAATCTAATGATATGAGAGTCATTCTTAAGAAAACGTTGGCATATTCATTTGGTCAGTATGATCATATTCAAGCGAAGGAGGTCGAAGGGGCCGTAGTCGGTGGGTGGTGGTGGTTGGAGGGATCTTAGTCTGCTGGCAATAGTGGTCGGAGGTAGACTAGGTGATGGAAGTTCGATGGTGATGATCGGGCGAAGGTTAAGCAACGGTGCTTGGGCGACGAGGGTTCACCAGCAGTGGTGTTGTGACAATTGTAGGTTTAGCATCTAGATTGATTTGTTCTAACCCGATTAAAAAAGTTGTAAGAAAAATATTTGGGGATGAAGAAGAAGATGTTTATAGCCGTTTTGGGTCATTTTCAACCGTCGGCCAAGTTCAGAAAGTTGTCAGAATCGAAGCGGGTCACATTACAACTATCTCAATTTTTTTAAATATAAAGTTTTTAACTAATTTTCTGATCAAATTTCTATTTTCGTTAGTGAAAAATACTTATAACTTTACACTAATAAAACTTTCACCGAGTAACTTTGTATATGTTATAGATTATGATTACGCACATTTGAAACATTTTCAATAAATTTTACAATGATTGTTGAAATTTATGAGATTTTTATGGAATAGAAAATGATATAGACTCTGAAAAATATTATTGTATTATATTAAAAGTCTTAAAATATTATCTTACACAATTCCTAATAATTTTGTTTATTTTTTGAAAATGTGCATTTTTTTAGTGAGATTTTTTGTTGCCTATCATTATAGAAAGCTGCCTAAATCTTACAATTGTTAGAAGTTCATTATGTGTTCCACGTGTCACTTCTGAGAAAATGAATATCTGATTCTGAAAATAGGATATTTACCAAAGAAATCAAGGTTCGTCCGATTCTGAGCTACAGGGAAGAACTATAAATAATTCTAGCCTATAATGTCCAAAAGCTAAGGAGTAAACAAATTTCTATGCTCAAGGTTTAGTGGAAGAACAAGGTTAAAAGAGAAGCTACTTAGAAAAAATTCTAAGGTGCGATAATTATATTCTGATTTGTTTTTGTGATCTGAGATATGATTTTTGAAATATCGAGGATGACATTTTTCTGAAGAGGGGAGAGTTGTGACACCTTATAGGTTCAACATCTGGATTGATCTATTCTGATTTGATTGGAAAAAGTTGTAAGAAGAAGATTTGAAGAGGAAGAAGATGATTTTTTAGCTACTCGGGTCATTTTCAGCCGTTAGAATGTTGTCTAGATCGAGTAGATCACATTACACCTATATCAATTTTCAAAACTACAAAGTTTTTTTTTTCTAATTTTTCAATCAAATTTATGTTTTCATTAGCAAAAAATATGGATAACTTTGTACTAGTAAAACTTTTATCGCATAACTGTTTTTATATTATTGAGATTACAATTATGCACATTTTAAATATTTTCTAAAAAATTTTACAACCGTGGTTTTAAAATTTGTGGGGCTTTTATTGAACAGAAAAATATATAGTCTAAGAAAAATAGTGTTGTAGTACGATAAAATCCTAAAATATTATTTTATACAATCCCTGATAATTTAGTTATTTTCTAAAAATATATTTTTTTCTCTAGTTGGATTTTCTATTGCCTAATATTATAGAAAACTGTACAATTTGACAAATGCTCAATTAATTACTCTTTTACTGTTGTAATGTGATGATATATGTGCATATGTGATTAAATATTTATTGGGAGCATTAAGAAGTCAGAATTCTCTAAGATTTTGTTTGTGTTAGGGAACAATCGGGAGCTATAAGGGGCTAAAATCCTTTTAGATTATGTCTGAGACATGGATATGTGATATGTTCTGATGCTATAAATACAAAAGGGAGTTATAAGGAGTCAGAATACTTTGACATTTTATCTGGATTTAAGAAACGTGATTTGGAGTACTCTATGATATGCATTGCAATTTATTTATCTACTAAATATTGTTATTTAAATAATTGGATAATTATTATGCTCGTATTACATTTCAGTATAATAATTTATCAGACTACTTTTAATTATTTTTAAATATTAAATAAAATATTTAATAAAATAATTTAAAATTTTAGATCGAATTGTATGCCTTAATGAGTTGTTGTAACTCACTATTGTTTGCTTATGCTTTACAGGATTTAGGAAAGGAAAGGAGATTGTCGATTAATAGTTCAGGATTAGATATGAACTTATAGGTATTTCTTTATTTTGATTTTTGTACAGTCATGACTAATATATTATTCAGTTCAGTAGATTCTACATGTAGTCACGTATTGTAGTGTATATATTTTTTGATGAAATGAAAAAAAAAACCCGATGGATGAATTTATTTTCAGTATTTAGATACTTTAGTATTTTATAATTTGTAATTTATTTCAAATTAATATTGACAAAAAATCTAACAAAATTTTAAAACTAGATATTGGGATATGACTGTCACAACTCAATACAATAGGACCTATCCTAGTCGGTTTGGGTTGTGATAGGTGTCGGGGTGAAGCTCTGAGATTATTCAAGCCTTATAGCTCTCTTAAACTTTAGCCTAAGGTCAAAGCTTTCAAAGGTCCAAGCCCCCATTTCATGTGAGAATATGCGATCTATTTATAAATTTTGATAGTGACATGATTCGTAAATATGAAGAAGTTATGAGGCAAATTTCATAGTGTTTCATCGGTTGACTCATACTGATTTCATCGATCATTTATCAAATATTTAAGCATCTTAATAATATCATAATGAAGAAATATTAGGCTTGACTGGCTTGTTGGATTTGTCTCATCGAGCCGCTCAGTTTGACTATATAAGCATGCCATATTTGAATATCATTTGATTTTTCGGTTAATACTTTGGAGCTTCTAAATATGCTATAATCCCTTGATTGGAGTTCATTTGGGCTAGGATTAGATCGATTTTGATATCGTTAGGTTTTGTTTTGCCCAAACATTCAATTTTAAAAGTTTTCAATTAAGATATGACTTGCCATTCGTGTTAGATTAAGGCGATTTTTGATGACATACTAATAATAAACAAAATTTCAGGTTGGATGATAGAATGCATAACTTGAATGATGCATTTACTTCTTGATATTTAGTGAATAATGTTTCATTAAATCAGTAAATTAAAAAAATATATACTTCTGAAAATTTAAGTAAATTAAAATTAATTCAATTATACTTAATGGATAAAGTTTTCGTACAATATTAAAATTTATCTATTTATAAATCCAGCATTCTCATATTAATTATTATTTGACATTAAAATTTAAAAAAAATCTTAATTTTTTCTTTGTAGGAATCCCAACTATTTGATGCTTAATTTTTTTTTTTTTTTACAAATAAATAAAATCAAGATAAAAAAGGCCATAGTGATTTCGATTTTTAAGCTCACCACCGGCGAGTTTGTTGGCGCTGTCATGTCTGGAACTTAGCCCTATTCGCCGGAAAGATTTCAAATTTCTGAGCTGATGAGGAAGCCCCATCGCCCCGTCACTGGCAACGATCTCCTTCACCGGAACAAAGTCCTAGCTCTTCTCCTCGGTCTTCCTATCCTCGCATTTTTCCTACTTCTACCAGCCCTTCGTCGCGGCCATACTTCCCCTAACAGCTCTTCTGGTACCCTCCCTTTTTCCGCCGATCGTCAGCCTCCCAAGCTTGCATACTTGATCTCTGCTACCCGTGGCGAGGGGCGTCGTGTCAAGCGGCTTCTTAAATCGGTATACCACCCGTGGAACTATTACCTTCTGCACGTAGACCTTGCTGCATCGCCCGAGGAGCGGCAGGATCTGAAGGAGTACGTCGGATCTGAGCCGGTATTTGTTAAGTTCGGTAATGTGCAGGTGGTGGAGAACGCTGAAGTGGTAAGGTTCAAAGGGCCGACGATGATGTCCTCCACGCTTCACGCTGCAGCCATTTTGTTGAGAGAGGCTAAAGATTGGAGCTGGTTTATAAACCTTGATGCAGCTGATTATCCTCTCATATCCCAGGATGGTATGCTTCCGCTTCTGTGTTATGGAATTATAAAAAATGGTACTTGGATTTTTTTTTTCTCATTAAGTAAATAAGGATAGAATGAAATCATTGTTGTGGGCCTTGTGGAGGATAACATTGCTGTTTCTTGATTCCTAGCAACATGGAACTGGATTGAAATTTGAACGAAATTCAAAAGCTGTTTCCTTAAGTTGGAAATGAGCAGCATTGTACTGATCTTTATTTTGCTTTCACTACCTTTGGGAATCCACACTTTTTGTTGTGTCCTGCAAACTGACTTTACATGAGAGCTCTTTCCACCAGTGGGGCTTACTTGTCATTTATTTTCTTCATTACAACCTTTATTTGTCTGCTTGTTCAATCTAAGTAAAATATAGTTCTCTGAATTGTCAAAGCATGTTTCTTATTTTTGGTATCTTTTGCTGCTGAGATTCCTCAATTTTTGGGGCTGCTTGACTACAAATAGGCTTTTGTAAATCCTGTAACTCCAAATTTAGTAAAGCTTGATAGGATTAAAACATGGAAAATGTCTGTCATGAAAACTATTGAATTTTGTTAAATCTTAATAAGTTATTTGGCTTTTTGTTTATGGATTTAAGATTTACGAGGGCAGTAATCCTTACAATTGATTAACTTATGCGAATTGTGGGATTTAACAAATTCAGTATTTAATTTAAGAGATTTGAAATGTGATTTATGAAAATGATAGAATGTAAACTCAACACACTTTTATTTGGTAGGATTTAAGTTTAAATCTTGCTTAAATCCTCTAAATAAGATACCAAACAGCCCCTTCAACTTATCATGTGCACCATTAGCCTATAGCTCATGCAACCATGTTCGTCGCATCAAAATCATGCTGAAAGATCTTAACAAAATAAAATAAAATATGCAAATAATCACTTCCTTTCAACCTTACAACTTACAAGACACAACACCACTTTCAACTTGTAAAAAAAATCAATACAACTTACAACTTGTAATAAAAAACTGGACATAACACAACTTACGACGAATCAATGTTTTGAGAAGAAAGATACATGTGGAATGAGAATCGTGGATAGAAGAATAGATAGAATCCGAGATGAAATATAAGAAGGAAGGTAAAAGGGATTGCTCGCAAGATATGACAAACCCGTATGTTTCCCATTCCAAATATTCATCGCATATCACTCTCTCACAAAGGAAATTAGCCACTATTTATAGGAGAAAGAAGGGAAAAGGACATTTATTATCCCACATAAATGTGCCGCCAAAACAGATTATAAAACCCATCCAAATCAGCCTATACATGGAGAAGTCAGAGCGAACAACACATGGATCAGTAAGGGGAAGAAACTGAGCAACCAACAACAGGGAAACCGAGAAAACAACTGGGAAACTGTGCATCCAACAGTAGGGAAACCAAGAAAACAGCTGGGAAATCGAGCACCCACCATGGGAAGTCCAAACAACAGTAGGGGAAATGAGCGAACAGTAGAGAAACTGAGTAGAGAACAAAGAAACTGAGCGGGCAGCAGGAAAACAGTGAAAAACAGGGAAAACCCGAATGGCCAACAGGAAACTCAGGGGCTAACAGCAGGAAATGAACAACCACAGGAGAAAGAGAGCTAGAAACATAAGTGAAAAATAAAAAACAATATATAATAGCTAGCCTTGACTGCATCATTATGTCCTTTGTATTTCATTTTGTAAGCATGCTATAAACTAGAAGACCTTCTTGATCATATTGGGTTGGACTCATATCTTAAGTTCACCATCTAATTCATCTGTGAGCGCTAATTTTATTGTTTTCACAGTTTCCCTCTTTCTCTCTCACGCACACTCTCTCTCTTTTACAATATTTTCCCTTATTTCTTCTGTTGTCTTTATATTCTGACTCTACGCCTCTCTTGCTCAATATTGCTCACATGTACCATCATGTTAAAGAGATAAAAACACTAGGTTCAAATTTTATGGGCTTGTATCTTCTTATACAACATCAAAATGTTGGAACAAAGGTAACAATCTAGTGTTATACAAAATTGCTTGAACGAGTTAGTAGTAAATTCTCATATAGTTAGGGCCGATCTAAAAAGTTTTTTTTTTTTTGTTAAACTTGTGGTATTATTTTAATCCACAAAGTTTTCTTAATATATTCTCAAGTTAAACAATGAGAAATCAATTTAATAAATTTATAATTAATCACAATGAGATTAATGTCTGACATGAGTTACATATAATTTAGCAAAAATAATAATTTATAGTTACTCCAAGTATTAAGGAGGAAAGCTCAAGGTATCAATGTCAAAATTCCTCTAACAAACTTTCCAGCAAATATCTTCATTGTTGGATTAGTAGCAAGGTGTTTATTGCAACTTGCAAAGAAAAAAAAAAAAAAGAGAGAGAGAGGCGAGAATATTATAATCTCACCACTAGCTGACACAGCTTTAACATTGAGCTAGTGATGTGACTCATCTTATGATTTTTTAAAGCTTTGACCGCACACTCTCTCTTCCTTTATGCTCTAGCTCTTAAAATTTTATTTTTATGAAAACTTTGACCCTAAGTTGTAAATTCTGAACCAAGTCGTGAAAGGAGGGATGGTGTGGTGAGCCGGGTCATTTGATTGGGTAACTCAAGTGGTGCATGCTTGAGTCAACGGCAACATGTTCCCCTATGTTGGATCTACCCTTGCATGTAGTAATTGACAACAATGAATGGATAAGAATTCATTAAGCCAAGCAGCAAGTTATTAAGTGAAGGCTAATTACTTGGTAATGATTAATGTCTGGAATCTGTAATACCTAATTACCTACCCAAAATAGTTGGGAAATGTTAAAAATGAAGATGACGGTTATGTTGATAGGTGTAATTGCATTCTTGAAACCATGAAGCCATCAACAAAATTATCATTATATTTCTGTTGACTTTTTTCTTGATGAACAATTAAGAGATCAAATCCGAGCCCCTGTGGCTAGTTTTATGTCATCATTTACATATGTTAATTTTTTTTTGTTGGGAAGTAAACCACACACAATAAAACAAACAAGAATAGATAACAACGGAAATGAGCACTAGGATTTAACTTGGAAAAAATTCGAAATGAGGAAAAACCACGGAGCCACACCAACCTAAGAAAGTTAGTATGAAATTTGAGGAAATTGTACATATCTGATTTATCTCTCACTCTCTCCTTGTCTACTTCACTCATCGTTCTCATCTCAAAACACACAAAGAGATGCACATATACAACACCAAGGGATGTAACACTTCAAGTTAAGTATGAAAACAAGAAAGAAAACTACATAGCTCGACTCGTAGCACTGTGATTCCATGGTTTGGAGCGCCGCGACACTCCTCTCTTTGTGTCACCTGACTTCCAGCTCCATCGTGTTGGCTCTGGAGCCCCACAACACTCTGTTGTTTGTCTCCAAGTCAAGATTATTGCTCCATCGTGATGTATTCTACAACATCGCGACATTGTACGGGAAAAAAAAAACTTTTTTTTTCTATGGGAGCCCCCCTTGCAACCTCCCGACGAGCTCGACTGACAAAATTGAGATTTGAGCCAACAGCACAACCCAATTGATCGACACAATCAAATGCCATACATAACTAAAATTCTCTATCTTGTTTCTTTGGCGTTTAGCATGTGATTTTGTGTATATTTGCATGAATGTCTTTTGGAAAATACATCAATTATGTCCAGGCATCGAAAACTTTTTTTTTTTTTTTTTGAAAGAAACTATTACTTTTGTCTGTCCCAAATGGCGCTATTGGAATGCCAACTGGGTTTTTATGCTATTTGTGCTGGTGAAAAACAGAAGTTTATATCTCTATGGATATACTTTATGTCTATTTCTCCATTTTCATGTGGAGTGAGGAGTTGAGCATGTTATAGCATGGTGAGCTTTTAGATTTTGTATGACATAAAATGTGTAAATATGTAGTTATCAACGTTGGAATAAAAGGATAAATTAAGCATGTATAAATAAGGAGATTTGACAAATGTTTTGCCAGTCAATTTCATGTATCCCTCATTTGAGTCGCTAGAGAAGATTTTCATTTGGGTGTGTTTGAAGGCGAAATCTAAACGCAAAACTCCATCCTGCTATTTGGTAATAAAGGGACATCTCTGGCCATGCTAAGTGGCCGTAACATTGCTTACAACTTCTTTTTGTTAATTTGTTCTTATTACTGCAGTTTTTATGTTTTGAAGATGGTGTTGTAAATTTATATATATTTTTCCATGCTAACTGCAGATCTTATTCATATTCTATCATTCTTGCCGAGGGATCTAAACTTTGTCGAGCACACAAGTAATATTGGTTGGAAAGAGTAAGTGCCTTTTATTGTTGGTTACCTATCTTTGTAAATTTTGCAATTTGAGAAGCTAATTTATCTGCTTTTTTTTTTAAATTTTCCCAGCTTTTTAATGTTTTTAAAATCACATATGCAGGCATCAAAGGGCTAGGCCTATTATTGTTGATCCAGGGTTATATGGCTCTGATAAAACAGAAGTGTTTTGGGCCAAAGACAAAAGATCCTTGCCTTCGTCTTTCAAATTATTTGTAGGTACTGTACTATATTACAAGAAAGAAACCTAAGATATATTTTTTAACAAAATAAGATATTCTCTGAAGTCATCGTGGGGAATGACAATTAAAACAGGCATTTGAGCCACTCTTATTGTTGATTTTAGCATTCTTCTCATTCATATAAAACTCACATATAAAAGTTGTAGAACTGTGATGTTCTATTTTAATATTCTTTCATCTATTTGTCACTTTTTTTTCTTAACAACATATGAAATAAATGATTTAATGAATTCATATTTAATAAAAAAAATTAAATAAAAAATAAATTTATTGCATACAATTTATATTTTAAAATTCAGTCATATTAAACTTATGTGATGCTTTTGATATCAATTATTAAATTAGTTAATGAAAGAAAACAATAATTTTAAAAAGATTAATACAATACCCTTTTTAAATTCTAGTAACACTCGTATACAAGTAATTTGAATTTTTTTTATTCGATCACATATTGATGGGCCAATATTTTGTGGGCTTCATTTAGGAATTTTGTTTCTATATATGTATTACAAATGTCTTGAAAACCTATGGTTACAACTGTAAATATGTGATCGAATAAAAAATACAATTTATATTTTGTGGGCTTCATTTAGGAATATCGTTTTTACTTTATAGTTACATGCGGGAATCCTTATGGTTCAATGATTCAAAACTGTTATTTGAGACCTTTTTGCTTGTTTTTCTGTCAATAATGAATTGCTCAAATTATGCTTTATTAAAATTTGAATACAATAATGCATTGTTTCATTCTTTTATAGAGAAAATGTTAAATTGCAAGTTTCAAATTATGGTTTTAGGATAAAATTTCCAAATTTCATTGAAAACTTTTCAAGTGAGTACTGTTTTCTATGAAAAATGAAGGATATAGTACTGCTGACTGTCTTTAGATTTAATCATGTCATAACTTCATATGGCAAGATTTCAAGTACAATAGAATCTTTCTGGTTCATCAATTTTTCTGTCTTTCCTGACTGCAGGCTCCTCTTGTGTGATTTTAAGCTGGCCTTTTCTCGAATTCTGCATCTTGGGTTGGGATAACCTTCCTCGAACATTGTTGATGTACTATACAAATTTTCTAGCTTCCAGTGAAGGCTACTTCCACACTGTTATATGTAATTCAATGGACTTTCAGAATACCACCATAAACCATGATCTACGTTTTAAGATGTGGGATGACCAGCCCCGTCAAAGCCCCATGAACTTGACTTCAGAGCATTTTAGCCAGATGGTGGACAGTGGAGCTCCCTTTGCACGCACTTTTGTAGAAAATTCGCCGGTTCTAGATCAAATTGACCGCGAACTTCTGAAGAAGTCGAGGGGCGAATTCACTCCAGGTGGATGGTGCTTGGGAAGCTCAAAGCCTAGGATAGATACTTGTACTGTTTTTGGCAAGGCTAACATAATCAAACCAACTGCAGGTTCAAGGAGGCTGGAGGGGTTGCTTTTGAAGCTCTTGGACGAGGAGAACTTCAGACCCAGGCAATGTAAATAGTTAGAGGATTGATCTAGGAAAGTGTGATATATGTTAATACCAGAGCAAATTTATTCTTCAGACAGCTCTTTCTTCTTCTTTTTGTATCTATATCTGAGCAGAAACGAGAGGTTCATGTATACAACCGTTAATACAGTTAAGAAACTTCCAATCTTTGCTCACTGTATGAAACAACTTTCTTCATGTTTTATCACTGATGTTATTACCTATGTTAATATAACTATGAAATTAATGAGTTTTTTTTAATAAGATCATTTTAGATGGGCTTTTCAGTTCTTCTTATTCTGTGAGAACGATTTAGCATGTTCTTCCTAAATCCTGTGTTGTAATCAAAGTTTTTTGTGGATCACCCTCAAACTTTATTGAGAATACTGTGATAATTACGTACATAGTAAAATATAAATAGCGTTTATGCATTTGAGAGTAATGCTACACTATCCAATCCAGAGCCTGAAAGGTCTTGATGTATTGGCATACTTTGGTAGCATAAATGGATTGGTTATAGTGCAGTCGCATGAGGTATTAAGCTTTGTTTTTCTCCTTATCTTTCTATGGTTAATTTAGATTATGGTTTGGGCAACCGTCAATCTATTTGGCATGTTATTGTATCTAAATTCTTCCTGACTTAGCAATTCATCCCATAACTTTGGTGCTCCTGCGCTAAACTTCTTAACATATTGCCAAGAGTATGATTTACTATTTCGGTTTGACCATTAGATTGAGGATGATAAGCTGAAATTAAGTTGATTTCAATCTTCAACCTTTTTCATAGTTCTCACCAAAAATGATTAATAAACTTAACATCGTGATTTGAAGTAAAGACTGTGTGATATTCCATGTAGACGGACTATTTCATTGAAGAATAAATGTGCATGTTAAGTGCATCAAAATTTTTTTTGCATGCAATAAAATGTGTCATTTTTGAAAATTTATCTACCACAACTATAGTAAAATCATTTCCCCTTTTTGTTTGTGGTAAACCTTAAAAAAATCAAGATTAAGGTCCCCCTATATAGTATCCATAACAAGCAAAAGGTAAATACAAACCTGCATTTTGCTTGCCACCCTTTTATGTTTGGCAAACCGAACACCGCTCCACGAATTGAGACGTTACGATGTATGTGAGCAAAAAAAAAATGCAATTGTAGTCATTCCAAAAAAAAAAAAAGTCTTCTCACAACCTAATTTGAGCTACTAAACCTCTATTGTGTACTTCTCGGATGAGCTGTTGCTACCAGGATGAATCTGGAATGCAAAGTATAAGTTGCTTTCGAATAGAAAGCCGTGCCTAATGGAATAATTAGTAGCAAATTTATTTACAAGACATATGAGCCATGCCTATTTAAGGTCTTTATCAGATTCACATTAGTCTTTTAGATACTTTCCCCAAGGTTTCAGTTTGTAAATACATCACAGTCCTTATTTATGACTCAAAAAGCATCAGCAACATGATTTTTAGAACCAAATTTGTGTTTTAAGGCAAAAGAAAATATTTGTAGAAATAAAATCCAGTGGGCATGCATACGGTTGAGTGTTCTCTGGCTATTTATATGTTGCAGTGCCTTATGATCACTATGAAGGACAAAATCTTAATGTAATAAGTAGTGCTCTCATTGTTTAAGAGCACGAACAATAGTGTACAATGCCTACTCATATACACTCCATCTTTGTCGTGCTAGACATAATTTTTTACTAATATATTCAATTGGTTTATTGTCTTGCATTAAAACTACTCCTATCCCTCTAGCTGAAACATTAGTTTCAACCTTAAATGGTTTTTCAAAATCTTGAAGGGCAAGAATTGGAGTAGAAGATAAAGCTAATTTAATAGCTTCAAAACTTCGTTGTTGTGTTGGTGTCCACATGAATTGTTCCAATTTCAAACAATCAGTAATGGGTGCTATTAATATGCTAAATCCTCGTATGAAACAGTGTTAAAAATTTGCTAAACCGTGGAAGCTCCGTACATCAAAAAAAGATTGAGTGGGTCATTCTACAATTGCTTTAATCTTCTGAGGATTCACTCGAACCCCGTCTGTAGCAATAATGAAGTTTAGGAAATATACTGTTGTAGTTGCAAATTCGCATTTAGGCAAGTTCAAATACAATATATTTTGACGTAGCACTTCAAAGATTTATTTGTAAATGTTGTAAGTGTTTGACCATAGTCTCTATGTCGCTCCAATCTACCCGCATGTATGGTCGTTAGTGTAACCGTCCAATTAAGGCGATTTCTGCCTAATTCAATTATGATAGCATGGAACTCTCTCCACATTTCCACAGATAATCAGAAGAGATCATATGCTATTCCGTCAACCTGGTTTAGACCAGTTCATGCCTCCCAAATAGCATCAAGACTACGGTCGTCGTCGCTAGTCTCTCGCCTACTACAATCAGCCATAATTCAAAGCTCCAAGCTTTGATACCAAATCTGATGTAGGTAATATGTACGTAGAAATAGGAGATAGCATAAACAAACATAAAAAAAGTGCAGGGAAACACCAAAGGTTGATACTAAAAGGTTGTATATTCTTTTATATGCCTCCGTTCTATCACAATAGTCATATATATTAGCTATCAACAACAACTTGTTGGAAAAGCTAATGCAAATGAAAAGATGGATCATATTAGAAAATAACAAAAAGAGTAACTGAGGTATTGAAGAATGTAACTAATAGTGCATAGAGAAAAATAAAAAGATGAGATACTCCCTCATGCATATGATATGATGCACCACATCACAAATCACAATAAAATTAAGTGATAAATTCAAAATACGTAAGGATTCCTTTGAGACAACTTTCTTATTGCCTTGTTCATATCTTCCAAATGTTTGTGCTGTTCTAATGTGGAGAATGTTAATCACATGTTTGTGAATGGTAATAAAGCTCATAAAGTGTGGAGTTATTTCAATGTTCTTGCCAAAAAAAAGTTTTGTTAACATTCATAATGATGTGTTATCTGTTTTAGAGAATTGGATGCATACTTCTAAAAGTCATATTTTTATTCTGATTTCTATTCTTATTTTTTGGTACATTTGAAAAGCTAGAAATGAGGTCAAGCATAATGACATCAAAATGGATGCTACTCAAATTATTTCGAATGTGAGACATAAAATTTTGCAATTTTATTCCTACAACCTTTTATATGTTAAGAACTTTCATAATTGTGTGGATTTGGATATTGCTTTTGGCATTCCCACGGTTTATGGGGCTATGAATTCGATTGAAAAGGTGGTTAAATGGATTAAACCCAAACCCCCTTATGTCAAGCTCAACTCTGATGGTTCTGTTGGGCCCAATTGGGCTATTGCTGGTGGTATTATCCGTGATCATTTGGGGTGTGTTATTGCAGCTTATGCGGGTCCTTTACAGTTGTCCAATGTTATTACGGCCGAGCTTCTGGGCTTGAATTATGGCCTGTAACTCTATATTAAATTGGGTATTGAGTGTGTGAATTGAGGTGGATGCGATGCTTTTAGTCAAGATTGTTACCAATGTGGTTCCTGGAAATCCTCAAAACTTTTATCTTATTAGAAAAATTAAGAATTCACTTTCTTCTGTTAATTATTCTATGTCGCACATTTATTGTGAAGCTAATGCGTGTGCAGATTGGTTAGCTAATAAGGGTTGTCATCTTGATAGTTATTTGGAGTTTGATATTAGGAATTTACATCCTATGTTGAAAGGTATGATTAATTTGGATAAAATTGGGTTGCCTTATATCCAGAATGATTGATCTTTTTGTTCATTTGCCTGGTTTGCCTCCCTTTGGTTTTCACTTTATCAGCTGCTTTACCTCTTCTTTCTATTGGTGGATCTTGTGGAAATTGATGGTTCAATGCTGATATTGTTGGAGTTGTTTGAACATGACCCTTTTTAATTATTGTTAGTGGATTTTCAGAGTTCTTTTGCATCCTATTTATTTTGCTCTATGGATGTGGTTTAACATTGGTGTGTCTGTGAACCTAGGGTACCTGGTTAGCAGGTTTGTTGTTGAACCATTTTTAGCTTGTTATGATGTTAGGTGGTTGTGGTTTTTTGGTCATAACTAGAAGTTTAAAGGTGATGTTGGTAGGGGTTTTGATCTTCAGTCTATTACCAAGCAGGTGCTTTGGCTGTGGTGCCTCCTGCTTAGCTATTTTCTCGGTTTCGCGTGTTTTGCTGTTAACCACCCTGATCATCTGGGTATTTTATTGGGTTAAAATTCTGGGAGAAAGCTATTCATTATTTTGGAAGTCCACGCTATCTTTGGCTCTAAGGCTACTGGCACTTGCTCGGTAATTTTGGTTTGCTTTTTTGATCATTCTCTGTAAATTCAGTAGTATGGCCTTATACCATATTTTTTATTGGTTTCACTTTAATTGCAAATTTACTCTCCTGTATTGTAGGCTTTTCTTTTGTAGGTTTGGTGGCTAGAATTTTGGGTCTTTGGCTGCCCATGGTGATTTTGCTAGTTATGGCTCGACCCATATATATTTTTTCCAGGAAGTTCGTGTTGAATGGTGATCTTTTGCTCTTCCTTTTTTGGGTGCTGTCACCTTGCAGCCCTAGATGTTTTTTAGGATTTTTTGTAACTATTAGTATAAGGAACCACCGGCTCTTAGGTTTTTTTTTGTTTTATTTTATAGCTCTGATGAGCATTAGTGAGCTGCGTGTTCCTTTTAAGGACCATGTAATATGTTTTTATATTAACACGTATGCTCCTCTGTGGGTTTCAACAACAAAAAATAAAAAATTATTGCAACTATAATTTCTATTTGATTATTATTTTTTCACCGCTTTTAAAAAAATTTTGTACTAAAAATTTATTTTTTACAATAAATTTAAAAAATTACTTTATCTATACTAGTTTTATAAAGCAATAATAAGTTGTTCCAAACAAAATCTAATATTTTTTGTGGCTTTAAAATTAATAAATCTTGGCACGAAATTAAAAAAAAAAAACATGCACACACAATTCAGTAATTACATTGCTTAAAAATAAATTAAACTTTATAGACCATCCTGAACATTCTCCAAAGCGTTTGCAAATCACAATAAAATTCGCAAATTAACTAATTAAAAAAGAAAATTTTTCTAAATAAAATCTTAGTGGAAAAAAGGATTATAAGCCTTCATAAAATATTTTTTTGGAGACATTTAAATGATAATAATGTTTAAAATAAGTTAATAAAAATTTTGTTTTATTTTGACCGTTTTATTCAACTCCCCATGCATAATTAATCCAACATCTAGCATAAGCAGCCACTAACAACTGCCGAGTACTGCCAACGCCTGATATGATCTCTATATAGCTTACAGGCTAAGAAAACACTAACACAAAAGCAAAAGTAATACCTCTCCTTCTTTTCCTTTCCTTCCCTCTTTCTCTCTCTTTCTCCCTCTCTCTGTCTTTGTGGATAGAGATGTGATTCTCCACCATCTTCATAACCCCATCAACCTTTTGAAGAAAAAAAAAATAGAAAAGAAGAAATATCTTAAGCCAATCCACTCGCCATGGTTTTCCCTTCCCTTCCTCTCTATCTCGATCCACCCAACAGCTGGAATCAGGTGATCACCTCTTGCATCCCTAACAAATTACTATAATCTAGCTTCTACTTCAAAAAAGCAACAAATTCCCAAAAAATATTCTTATTCATGAATATATATTATTCCTTATTTCTCATGCATATAGTTTCTGCAGATCTTTTGTCTCTTTATTAATAATTTGGTTTTGATAGCCGCCGCCAACTCATCAGCCAGTAGGCGCCGGCGCCACCACATCCGATGAACACCAACCACCGCCTCCGGCAGCTACAACCGGAGCAGGTACGAGCAGGCCCGGATCGATGGCTGAACGAGCAAGGCTAGCTAAAATTCCCCAACCAGAAGCCGCCCTCAGCTGCCCTCGTTGCGATTCAAACAACACAAAGTTCTGTTACTTCAACAACTACTCTCTTTCTCAGCCACGTCACTTCTGCAAGACCTGCCGCCGTTATTGGACACGTGGGGGCGCCCTCCGCAACGTTCCCGTCGGCGGAGGCTGCCGGCGCAACAAACGCGGCGGAAAGTCGTCATCTTTGACCTCGACGTCGACGCAACCAAAGCTCCAGCCGTCAAAATCGCCTACATCGACTACCGCTACATCTGCACCGCCAGCGAACTTGGTGCTTCTCTCAGCGGCGCCGCCTTTGTCCTTGTTGGCGGCGGCGCCTTGGAACCAGCTGCAAGAGTACGGGTATGCGGGGCAGGGTTTGGAGCAGTGGAGGTTGCCTTACTTGGGAGGAATGGAAGTGCCGGCGGCGGCAGGGATGCAGGTGCCTGCACCAGCTGCTGCGGCGGTGACGGCAGGGATGTACGGTTATCATGAAGGAGAATGGAGTGTTGGTGGAGGCATTAATGGAAATGTAGGAGGATGGATGAGCAACAGCATTACTGATCATCATGCATTAGGGTTTAGCGGCTCTTCATCAGCGGGAAATGGAAATCTTTGATTTATGAGTGATGATGGTGATAATTAATTAAGGTATATTAAATGATCTTATAAATTGGAAGCTTTATTTTAGTTATGGCTTCGAACAATTAAGAAATATTAAATGTAATTGTAGTAATTATCTCGATCTTATTCTTAGGTATTTTCAATAATATATAATTGCTGTCTATCTTATGCTATATATATAATCCATATATAGTATGTTTTATGTTTATAATTAAAATAGGACGAAGAATGCGTTGTTCAGTATTGGGATTAATGAACTTATAATGATCTATGATTTATAAGTATGATGTTTTGCTTCTTAAAAAAAAATTTAGCTTAAAAATTAATTTTTTACTAGAAAACTGCTTTAATTAAGAAGCAATAAAAAAGTTGTCTCAAACGAAGCCTTAGTTGATTTGAGATCTTGAGATATTCTTCAGCATTATTTAAATTCTGTGTTTCAGTCATCACCTTTCTCAAGCCCCCTCTTAAGTTTCAAAAATTTAAACATAATTATTTTATTTCTTGCACACGCACTCGCGCGCACACACTCTCTCTCATGTTTATATATATTATTGACCGTCAAATTTCTTTCAACATATTTAATAAAAGTAATTTGAAGAAGAGAGAGGTAATTATGCCTGACTGCATAATATAGATCAGTTATACCATTCATAATCCTCTCATTCATTTGAATAAGTTATACTGATCATCGATCTTTGAATCTATTAGAGAATTAATTGTCTCTCAAGAAATTGCAGATAAGTTTCCCGAAAAAAATATATTTTTTGCTGTTCCTATACATTACTCTTTCTTCTCTGCATTGTGATTTTACGTCTTAATTAACTCTTTCTTGGGAGATAGATTTTTTGTTTGGGAAGGTTTTTTTCTTGCTTTTTAAAATGACTTTTTAGTACAAAATTTCTTGAATTTGAATTTCATGAAATAAAAAATTGTTTTAAAAAATGATACGAAAACTGTCCAAAATGAAACCAGAATCTCATTCCTCTCACCATACCTCAGAAATATCTTTTGATTACTTTATGTACAATACTTTGCATATTCACCCTTATGTTGTGTGATCAAATTACATGTATTAATTTCTTTGTAATTAATCAAATCTTCTATGTTTACCAAAAAAATAAAAAAATACTTATGATTTTGTCGATCCATTTTCAAAATAATTTAGTGTGGCCTTTTATTCTTCAAATATTTTTTTCTAGATTAAAATGGCATAGAATTTGAATTTCATGAAATAATTTTTTTTTTTATTTTTAAAAATGATACGAAAACTGTCCCAAATGAAGCCATAATCTCATTCCTCTCACCATACCTAAATATCTTTTGATTACTTTATGTACAATACTTTGCATATTCACCCTTATGTTGTGTGATCAAATTACATGTATTAATTTCTTTGTAATTAATCAAATCTTCTATGTTTACCAAAAAAATAAAAAAATACTTATGATTTTGTCGATCCATTTTCAAAATAATTTAGTGTGGCCCTTTATTCTTCAAATATTTTTTTCTAGATTAAAATGGCATATGTATGTACTTATGAAGCTCTAAGTATAATACTTCTATCATTATCTCCTATGTATGGCATTTTTATGAGGGCTCTTCTTGTAACTCATCCTATCCTATAAGAATCTATAAATATTTAAATGATCAATTGCTAAAATGAAGAATCAATCAATATGTATCAATTTAATTTTAGGAGCCCAAATATGAATTTACAATTAATATCATCATTAAAATAGTAAAACACCTTCTCGGATTCTATATTAGTATTGTTGTTAACTTTCCCACATAAAATACCACACAACTTTCACTAGAATTGTGATATTTTTCCCTTTCTATTTACATACATGTAATGCTTATGCATTTTTCTTTTCATTATTGGTCACTTAATTCCCTAGCCTTTCATGTCAAAGCCCCCACCCACACAAATTTTATATATAGAAAGTCCAATCTTGGTTTTAGGCCAGCAAATCTATGTACATCATTTATAGCTAGCTAAGATTCTAGCCATGTTTACCTACCTATTTCTCATCCAATTTGAATTAAGATAATAAGTTATAATTAAGGATGACTCTAAATCATAACCTTAATAAGTCAATTTGTTTGTCTTGAATCATTTTAAGCGATAAATCTAACGCTAATTAATAGGCATCAAATTAAGATTAAGCTAATTTATTTTGGATTATTTTATTGTTGGAGTTGCTTCAAATTTGGCCAAATTCTTGTTTGTTCATGTCCTTGATGGTCATACGCTTTGCAGATATGTCGGGGGTCTGAGGGTTAGCTGGGTCAAGGGGTAGCGTCCTGGGAGGGTTTTAAGGAGCAACACCCCTTAAACAAATTTTGGTTGTAAGGGTAATTTTGAAATTCCGTTTGTTTTTTCTGCTATCCTAATTTTGTCCTATAAATATGTTGAAGGCTTAAGGTTTTAGAAGCCATTTGTATTCCTCTTTTTTTTTTTTCTGATACTGAAGCCGCCCTCCCTTCTCCCCTGTGGGTTTTCCCAGATTTAGATTTTTCATGTACTTAAAGCCTTTGTGTTTCTTTATGTTTTGAAAAAATCGCAATTTATTATTTATGTTTGTGTTTAGTTCATCATTCCCTAACAATTATAATTTGATCATTAAGCTAATGCTAAACTTAAAGTTTTCTCATTCAAGTTTAAAAATGATGATAATGATTTTAAAAATAGGTGCAAGAATGGTATTCTTACCCATGAATTTGGTGATCAATGTGCCTAATACCATATAGCTTTAACAAACTCTTAACATGTTTATATTCCACCTTCATGATTTTAAATTAATGAGAAATAAGCATATTTAAATTAATATATTTTCTTACAATTTTTATTGAAGTATGTAGGAAAAATGTGTGATGTTATTTAAATTAATAACATGATTAAACTCGTTCTCGTTAATGAGTCGAGCTCAAAATTTTGCTCGAACTCGACTCGTGAGCTCGATAAGCTCGGCTCACGAGCCTGGTCATCTCACTTACACCCTTAGGTCGTACATCTTGGGTATAGCTGCTAATTTGGTTCCTAGCTCTCGGTTGATGGGAGTTTTGGGTGATCAATATGCATCTACTATTTCTCTTTTTTGCAAGATGATTGCGCCGAACTCTTCTTTGGAAATCCTCTTTTTTTTTAGATTGGCGCTTGGCCACCCTTAGATTTTTCATAGGTTTCTTCTCCTTTTTGCAATTAGTGGGGTTCTTTGGCTTATAGGTTTTTTGTTTTCACTTTTGATGTAGCTCTTTGGAGCATAGCTTGCTATCCATCCCCTTTAAAAAATTGTAATTTATTTTTTATCAACATGCATGTTTCTCTGTGAATTTTCTCTAAAAAAAATAATAATTAAAAAAAAAACTTTTACTGTTTCTGAAATTTATAACACTAGCGTTATAAGTTATATTATTTTGATTGATTAATTTGTCTGAAATTTTTTTGACAGAAAGTATTATTTTATGAAATAAAAAAAGGAAAATAAGTACGTCAAAAGTATTATGCTGACAGTCAAAACAAGCATGATGTGCTTTCTTAATTAGTTTAGGGTTTGCTTAACGGAATTTATTTTTAGGTCTCAATCGGTTGCTTCAAATTTTAATATTGTTTTTAAATTTTCATTAACTTTTGAATGAGAAAAATAAAATTATCATTTTTATCATAATTTTGATCAGAAACTTTATGATATATGAAATCAACGTTAGTTCCTAATTACTATCAAACAGATAATATATTTGATTAATTTCATTATTTTTCAAAATATCTTTTCTAATTTTCAAACAATAAAATGAGTTCTTATGGAAATTGTAAAAAGAATTGAGAATATTTTTTTTTTTTTGGGAAATAATTGAGAATATTATAAGTAGTCAAAAAGTTATTGCAGTCGAAGCAATGCACGTCTTCTCCACGACCATTAAAATTTAATGAAGGATTGCTGCACCCAAATTACATACTAAAAGAATTTGATTTGCTGACAACTTTTTCCCCATCCGTACCATCGTAATTTTCAATTCCTCTTTACTTTTCCATAATTTTTTCGTTAGCAATTCCTGTATTGGATGCTTGAAAAGTAGTTAATATTTAAGATGAATTAAATAGAAATATGTGAAGATGAGTAAGGAGCATTGAGCCTCTGCAACTGGGAGGAGTAGAAATCTAACTGTATGAATAGTATTTTATATGTATTAAGCAGGTTTTTTTTTTATTGGAAAAATTCATAGAAGGACCTACGTGTTAATATAAAAATAAGATTACAAGGTTCTTAATTAAAAGAAACCTTCAGCCCACTAATGCTCAACATAGATACAAAATAAATCAAAAGAAAACCTAAGAATCGATGATTCCTTTTACCAAGAAATACAAAAACCCTAAAAATATTATAGGGTTGCAAGTAGCTAGTCAGCACCAAAACAAGGAAGAACATGAATAAACCATTCTGCTCCAACTTCTTGCAAAAAAAGTGTAGGCTAACCCACACTTATAAAAAATCCCTGAACGCACAATCTTCCTGCAAAAAAGGGAATCACACTCGTCCAACCTCCAAATATGCAAAATGAAGAAGCTTCAACACAAGGGGGTACGTAAAATCACAAGCAAGTTGGAAACAGCAATGAAAAAGAAATAAAAGTAAACAGTTGTGTTTAACATAAATAGATAAGGTAGCAAAAACTATATCGCCGGCATACTTTCAGAACCAATGTAGGCGAATACAACAGCTTATGACTAACAAAACCAGTAAAAAAAACATAAAAATAATACATATTTTTCAAAGATGATGAATCAGAATAGTTATCGGACATATACCATGAAACAGCTTACTCAAACCAAGTGCCCCAAAATCGAAAATAGTTTCAATAAGGATCATCACGTACAACAACTGGGGGCATAAAATACATGCCAACAAAAGTCTTAGAAGGGCAACAGCCAACCCAAAAAATCACCAGCAACATATCCAAATAACAGTTAACACCACAGCCCACCGAACAGAAATATAGTATATTAAAGGGATGAGAGTCCCACCACCTCCAGCAAATAACACCACTCCACAACATCCTCCAATCCACCTCCTCCAAACAGAGCAGATAACACCCATAACATAAAACGAATAGGCAAAATAGAGAAACAGAAACCCAACAAGTAGCAACGAGCAGAAAATAGAGAAACAACAACTGGTGGCATAAAATACACTCCAACAGAAGTCCCAGAAGGATATCAACCAACCCAAAAAACCATCAGCAACATATACAAATAGCAGTTAACATCACAGCCCACCGAACAAAAATACATAATATTAAAGGGATAAGAGTCCCACCACCTCCAGTAAATAACACCACTCTATAACATCCTCCAAACAACCCTCTACCTCCTCCAAAACAGAAGACACTACAAGAAAATAGCCGATTTCCGGCGGTCGTGACCGGCGGTTACCGGACCGGCGGTACTACCGGCGGTGTAGCCGGCGATTTCACCGCCGGCAAGTACCGGTGGCTAACTGGGGGGTTTGTAACATTAAGCCGCCGGTAATAGTGACGGTCATCAAACCGCCGCATAAACCGCCGGGAGTCAATATGATCGGCAGTGTATCCCGCCGTTGATAAGTGATCCCATTACCGGCGGTCTTGACCACCGGAAGCCCGCCGGTAATTTCCCTAAAATTAACAGACCCGAGCCTCGCATTTCATTTATATCTTTTCTTCTCTCTCGCTTCGGACGACCTCTGTCGTCACCTCCACCCGCGTTTCGCTCGATCGACCTCACTGTCTTGCCGCCGACGACCTCTCTCCAAACGGCGACGAACTAACTCCGACCGCCGACCCCACACCGGCCGCCTCTCGCTCGATCGAGCTCTCCTATCTTGCCGCCGTCGATCTCACACTGGCTACCCTAATTTTCGTGTGAGTTGAAGAAAAACCGCGATTTGAAGGTAATCTTTAATGTTTTTCTATGATTATTTGTTCTTACAAGTCATTTTCAAAAGCCATCGTAAACTTCGTTAAACCGCCAGTATTATGCCGGCGGTTGTCCGTTGAAAGCCCGGCGGTCTAGACCGTCGTTACGACCGGCGGTCTGACCACCGGTAACCGCCGGTGTTTTACCGGTGGTTTACCGACGCTTCCCGGCGGTTAATGTAACTCACGCCGGCCGCCGTAACCGCCGGTTAGCGCCGTCGTTAAAGGACCGCCGGGACGCCGTCGGTAACCTGACCGTCGGTACATTGGCCGGAACACCGCCGGTACAAAGCCATGGAATAACCGGCGGTTAATTAAGCCGTCGGTGAAAACCGCTGGCAAATAGTTTCCTACGCCCTTTTTTCCAGCGGTTCTATACTCGTCGCAAAGCCGCCGGTATATTCAAATACCGCCGGTTTTTTCACCCAAACCGTCATTTTTGGGTGATTTTCCTGTAGTGAGATAACACCCAGAACATAAAACAGATAAGCAAAATAGAGAAACAGAGACCCAACAAGCACCAACGAGCAGAAAACAAAGAAACATAAATGAGAAAAGAACTACACAAAGAGCCGTCAAACATTACATATATAAGGAAGCCTACATTTATCCAAATTAACCAAGCCTCTCAACAATGTAGGAAGATTATAAACATCAAACTCCTGAAAATCATTAATTTGACACACAAATTTGGCCAACCAATCCGCATAAGAATTACCCTCCTGCTAAATATGAGAAATAAAATAATTAAGGGCAGCGAGAGAGTGCATAATTCTTCTAATATTATAGAAACCATGAGGATTACCAGATTCCTCATTATGAATGATTTGAATAAATAACTTGGCATCAACCTCAATAGGCACATGCTCGATCCCCAATTTATGACAAATATCCAAACCATGAGATAAACCCATCAACTCATCAGTAGTCACAATACATAAATTAAGTGGACCAGCAAAAGCAGATATAACATCACCTTAGTGATTGCGAATAATACCACCCTAATTCAGGTTACGAAAAGTTTAACCACAAAGAATTATATATATAAAATATGAAATGGTTGTAACAGTCATTTTCGAGCACAGTGTTTAGTCTTATCCAAATCCCAAGCTAATGGCTGATGTGGTCAGAAAGAAAGCAAGAGAAGCGATAGTAGCTGGCTAGCTTTTGCCCAACGTTCCATGTTACCTTTAATCATATATGATAATGTACATGAAGCTACACACATAGAAACAAGCGAGATATGAACTAGCTACAGACATCACTTTATTTGCAGCAGGATTCTGCTTGGATTTCATTTGTGCTTATCAGCCTGATCATCATTTCAATCAAATGAAATCTCCTTTCTTTCTTTTTTAGGGCTGTCATCTCTACGACCCAAACTCTGTATAGCCCTCTTTAGAGCTAAGAGAGACAAGTGAGAAAGGTACAGCCTATCTTAACTATAAAAGAAGGTAACTGTGGTCACACTAAAATCCATGCACCATATAAATTCGTTAGAATAAACCTAAGACCATATCTTCTAGCTCATACCAGAACACATATGCACTGAAAGAAAGAACCATACGAGCAGCGAGAGAGAGAGAGAGAGAGAGAGAGAGAGAGAGAGAGAGAAGGCGAAAGAAAAGGCCAAGTCTCTAACTCTGAATACATGTTTATATTGTTTATTAGTTCTACATTGGGGGAGGAATCTGTGTTATGGTCTGCTTTCTCAAAGACCAATGCAGTCTATCTAAAAGAAAAAGGATAAAGCAGAAAGACCGATGAAAGTAAAATAGTTAATCAAACAAAAAGGAGAAGTGTGCAAACTATTAACCTGTATATGAAGAGGTGAACATATAGCTAGTTGATCATAGAAGTAGATCCAAGTCACTATATACTTGGATCGGTTAGAGCTAAACAACATTACAGAAAATATATATATATATATATATATATACTTCTCCTTTTCTCTTATCTTAAAACTCAGTTCTCTATTTTTATGCTAAGACCACTGAAGCGAAGAACTAGTTTAAAGCCCATCTAAAGCTTCTACAACCTCATTTATGATTAATTTGAGAAGGTGATTTCGAAAATAAATCTATTTCATTTTTTTAATATTATTTAAAATAACAAATTATCTTAAAAAAAATTTAAATCAAATTTTATATAAAAAATAAATATGTTTTTTGTTATCTTACCAAACCTTCTATATTGAACTTATGCTTGTGACTAAGTTAATTATTAAGACAGAATCTGACAAATCTCCCCATTGACAATATTGTGAAAATAAATATGGATCACTTTTGTGACACCTCTCTTCAAAACGAGCATTCTAATTAAATTCTTGCAGCCCTGTGAGGTCGAGCGTTATGCGAGCTCAATATGTTTATTTGATTTTTGAATTTAGCATCAATGAGACCTCCATTCTACTTAACAATGATACATAAAATGTACTTTAATTTGCACTAAATGTTCGTACCTCTGAAATGGCTGCCTCTTTCAATGGATCCCTATCCACTAAAAGAAGCATATGTGATCAAGAAACAAAACTGGTATGTCTCTTTATCCAATGAGTTGTCCTTAAAATGAATGTTTTGAAACCAAAGCTATGTTGTTTGAGTATTTAGAAAAGTCATTTAAGTCTTCTATATTTAAACTATTTCCATGGAAATGCATTGAATAACCTCTCGATCAGTTTCTATCCTACTGTCACATATTTATTGAAAGTCTAAGTTGATCCATAATCCTTAGCCTTATCCAAACTATTTTGACACAGCTATACTATTTAACATGTTATACAAAATTAGGAGTTTATTATTTTCGGAGAACTTGTAGTGTATTTATCCATAGAAATATCTATTCTTCTTCATTTGTCTCGTAATTATACTTCTCTAGATGTTGTCTACTTTCATTCTTTTGTAGAGATGTTTTTGTCTGTATTAATTAGTCACTAGAGCCTTATGATTATCTCAATCCCTTATACCTCCCATAAAAGACGTTTCGCCTGAGCGGCGCAATCGGATGACTGCCGAAAGAATGCCAAGGAGAATTCCAGCAGCGTACTCCGATTACTCAGATTCAGATGCCGATGACGGACTACAGGGGGGATTCGAACCATTTGAACATACCGACCGCGGCTTCGGGGAAAGATTGGGAGCCCGACCAGCGAGAGACAGACACTCCAACCACCATGGTGAGTTTCGAGTTAAACTTGATATCCCGTTCTTTGAAGGGCGACTCCACATCGAAGACTATCTCGACTGGGAGAGAGCCGTCGAAACCTTTTTTGATTATATGGAAATACCACCTGAAAAACAAGTGAAGTATGTTGCCTGCCGATTAAAAGGGGGTGCCAGCGCTTGGTGGATGCAACTGCAGCAGAACCGGCAACGGGAGGGAAAGGGTTCAGTGCGGAATTGGTACCGTATGAAGCAAATGATGAGGGGTCATTTCCTCCCAACGGACTATGAACAAATGCTGTATCTTCAATATCAGCATTGTGTACAGGGAGCTCGTTCCGTTAGTGAGTATACCGAAGAATTCTACAGACTAAGTGCGAGGAACAATTTGCGGGAATCAGACAATCAGTTGGTTGCCCGATACACGGGAGGGTTGAAGGATTCGTTACAGGATAAGTTGCAGTTAAATTCGTTATGGACCCTTTCACAGGCAGTGAATTTCGCGCTGAAGGCCGAGCTACAGTTGTCCAAGCAATCCAAGAATTACTCCAGCAGACGCCAATTGGTTGATCCCTCCAATGAGTCCCGCCAGTATTCACAGCCTAAGTTAACGTCACCTGCTTCGGCAACTAATCCTCAACCAACCCCCGCTTCTGATAGCAAGACCGCAGCTAGACCTCGGCCACCCCCTCGGGACAATCCTTATGCCAAGCCAACCACGCTGAAATGTTTCAGATGTTTCCAGCCTGGCCATAAGTCGAATGAGTGCCCAACAAGGCCACAACTTCAAATTGTAGAAGGAGACAATGATGAGGGATTAGAATACAATCTGGATACCAATGATGATGTTTTTGAAGAACTTACACCCGATGAAGGAGAAGCCGTTGTCTGTATTTTAGAACGGCTACTATTAGCACCTCGGCAGCCCCCCACGTCCCAACGGAATGCCATTTTCCGCACTCGTTGCACCATTGGGGGAAGAGTGTGTGAATTACTAATTGACAATGGGTGTACAGAGAATGTGGTATCCCGATCGCTGGTACAAGCCTTACAATTAAAAACAACAAAGAACCCGCAGCCGTATAAAATCAGCTGGGTCAAGAAAGGGGTGGAGATCTCTATCACTGATATGTGTAGAGTTAATTTCTCGATTGGGAAGAGCTATGTGTGCGAAGTTCTTTGTGATGTCATTGAAATGGACGTATGTCATCTCATCTTGGGGCGGCCATGGCAATACGACAATGGGGCTATATACGATTGTCGGCACAACACTTATTCGTTTGAATGGAAAGGGCGGAAACTGAAGTTGCTGCCGCATACCGCAGCATCACAATCCCATGTAGCAAAGGACAAGGCTGTTCTTAATCTCGTCTCAGGCGCTGCTTTGCTAGCTGATAGTGCTCCTTGTATTTATGCCTTGGTGTCTGTCGACATTGGCCCGAACCAATTGCAGACGCCTACACTACCGCAAATCGCCGAGCTACTTCAGGAATTCCAGGATATCATGCCTTCAGAGCTGCCACCCGAGCTGCCTCCAATCCGCATGATTCAGCATCAGATTGATCTAGTTCCCGGAGCCAACTTGCCGAATCTCCCGCACTACCGTATGAGCCCAAAAGAGCATGAGCTGTTACAAGAAATGGTTGACGACTTGCTTAGACAGAAGTTAATTCAACCCAGCTTGAGTCCTTGCGCGGTCCCAGCTCTGTTAGTACCCAAGAAGGACAACAAATGGCGCATGTGTATTGATAGTCGAGCTATCAATAAGATCACTACAAAATACAGATTTCCTGTACCGCGTATCGAAGACATGCTAGACAAGCTCGCCGGCTCTCGTGTATTTTCCAAGCTCGATCTCCGCAGCGGTTATCATCAAATCCGCATCCGGCCCGGCGATGAGTGGAAAACGGCGTTCAAGACCAAGCAAGGATTGTTCGAGTGGCGTGTCATGCCATTCGGGTTGTGCAACGCTCCGGCGACTTTTATGCGCTTGATGACCGAGGTACTCAAAGATCACCTTAATCGTTTTTGTGTTGTTTATTTCGATGACATCTTGATCTACAGCTCGTCCTTTGAAGATCATATCGGACACCTTACTAAGGTGTTACAGACACTTAGAGAACACCATCTTTATTTGAATTCATCTAAGTGTGAATTCGCTACAGCGCAAGTTTATTTTTTGGGTTTTATTGTCTCGGCTGACGGAGTCGCAACCGATCCACGAAAGATCTCGGCCATCCGCGACTGGCCAATCCCTCGCACCATGTTCGACGTCCGCAGTTTCCATGGACTTGCAAATTTTTACAGACGTTTCATTCGGGGATTCAGTATCATAATGGCGCCCATCACGGACTGTCTGAAAGCCAAACAACTGCATTGGAATGAGGCCTGTCAACGCAGTTGGGACACCATAAAGGGAGCCTTAAGCTCGGCACCTGTTCTGGCCCTTCCGAACTTTGACCTTCCGTTCCAAGTAGATACCGACGCCTCCACAATTGGAATCGGAGCAGTGTTATCTCAATCCGACCGCCCCATAGAGTTCTTCAGTGAGAAATTGAGCACTGCCAGGCAAAAATGGACAGTGTACGAGCAAGAGCTATATGCCGTCGTCCGTGCGTTGAAACACTGGGAGCACTACCTACTTCACCAAGACTTCATTTTAAGTAGCGATCACAAGGCGTTGCAGTTCCTTAACAGTCAGAAAACCATCAATCGTATGCACGCGAGATGGATCCTCTTTTTGCAGAAGTTCACTTTCGTGCTGAAGCATAAATCTGGAAACCAGAATCGGGTTGCGGATGCTCTCAGCCGACGCACCGCACTCCTCACTCAGCTCCAGACTGAGTTAACCGGCCTTGAATGTCTCCAAGAGCTCTATTCTGAAGATCCAGATTTCGCTCTTCCCTGGCAGCAATGTGCGGCATCACAACCAGTTGCAGATTACTCTGTCCGCCACGGGTACCTCTTCAAGGGGAACGCGCTATGCATTCCTGATTCGTCCTATAGGCAGCAACTCATTAAGGAGGCTCACGCAGGCGGTTTGGCTGCTCACCTGGGTCGCGAGAAAACGATCCAACAGCTCAAGGCTAGATTTTTCTGGCCTAAACTTCATCGAGACGTCTCCCGTTTCGTCGAGCGCTGCGCTGTTTGTCAAGAATTTAAAGGCAACAAGCAGAATGCCGGACTGTACACGCCTCTGTCGGTCCCTGATTCTATCTGGGAGGACATTAGTATTGACTTCGTATTGGGCTTGCCACGAACGCAACGGGGAGCTGATTCCATAATGGTCGTTGTTGACCGTTTTTCAAAGATGGCACACTTCGTCGCCTGCCGTAAGTCCCTTGATGCTGTCAATGTTGCTCGGTTGTTCTTCAATGAAATCGTGCGC
>NW_021318946.1:109153-127687 GCF_001605985.2 Dendrobium catenatum | reverse complement strand
CCCTTTCTCTTTCTCTCTCTAAAATCAGATATTTTGATTTTTTATGATTTTCTCTCTCATCAAAACGAGCTGATTTTCTTATATCATTAGGCTGATCGGCCCGGCCGATCGCCAAATCGTCCCGGGACGATCAGACCAAAATGGATCGTCCTGGACGGTTCCCAGAACTTATTTCAGGACGATATTTTGAACAGTGCAGATCGGCCTGGCCGATCTCACTATCGTCCGGGACGATTATGGGAAGAAAATCCAAGCCAGAGAGGAACAGTAAGGGAACGGGATCTCACAATAACATTAGTGATATGTTTGACATACAAATCGCAGCAAGATTGACTTGCTTATATATCCCTGCAAGAAGTCAATAAGTACATGAAAAGTGAAACAGCTTTGTTGCGGGCTAGAATATACGCGGCGATAGAGTTTTAATTCTACGTCTTAGCGTTGTACGGATAGTTAGCTCACACACAGAGAACACAATATTTTTTTTACGTGGAAAATCCTTAAAGAGGGGAAAAACCACGGGGCCTAGCCTAGTTGAAAATGATTACACTAGAATTTGAGTCGATTACAAATGGCTGACTCGCCTCCAAGGGCGATCAGATTACAATTACCAACTATTCGATATAAGTCTGGTGTTAGACCCGGTGTCACTTGGAAATTCGGGTGTTAGTTGGTAGTATGACCTTAAGCAGAGCGTCGGGCCTTGAGCAGAATGTTGGGCCTGAACATCGGGCCTTGAGCAGAACATTGGGCCTTCAGCAGAATGTCGGGCCTTGAGCAGAACGTTGGGCTTTCAGCAGAACGTCGGGCATTGAGCTGAACGTTGGGCTTTCAGAAAAATATCGGGCATTGAATAGAACGTTGTGCCTTTAGCAAAACGTCGGGACTTCAGCAGAATGTCTGGCCTGAATGTCGGGCCTGAACGTCGGGCCTTGAGGTGGTGGTGCAACGAAGCTCCGGCGGTGGTCCGGCCAGTTACTGTGGTGGTTCGGCGAGGTTCTGGCGGTGGTTCGGCGAGCTCCGGTGGTGGTCCGGCGAGGTTCCGGTGGTGGTCCGATGAGCTCCTGTGGTGGTCTGGCGAGGTTCCGTCGGTGGTCGAGGAGGAGCTTCTTCCTTTTCTTCCTTCTCTTCTCCTCTTCTATTCTTCTCTTCCCTTCTTGCTTGGATCCTCTCTTGTGAAGAATGAGGGCTCTATTTATAGATTTTCTGGAGTGGCATAACTCATAAATAGGCGTGAGATCAGGGGCGAATAGGGAGTGGTTGAATGGACGGCCGATATCGAATCCTACGATCGTGCACCGTTCGTTGAACATTTGAAGGTCTTAGAGATGTCGGAATTCGGCGATCTTGGCCTCGTTGGATTCGTCTCGTCGAGCTGTTCGATTCGATTATAAGCTAGTTAAAATCAGAGACCATTTGGTATTTCAAATTGCGGTTTGAACCTTCCAACAGCGCTTTGGGTCCATGATTCGGACCCATTTGGGCTCGGATTGGGTTGAACTTGGTGTCGTTGGGTTCGTATTTCCGAGACGCTTAGTTTGACTGTAAGCTTGCTGAAATCGGAGTTCGGGTGCTTTCGGATTTAATTTTTGAAGTTTCCAACTAGCTTTTGCCTCGAGATTCGTGCTTGATCAATATAATTTTTTGACTATGTATCAAGCTTAAATATTATATATAAATTATTTATTACATGTATACTAATCAAATGCATTGGTGAGACATATAAAAAGTTATTGTACTTGTCAAGACAGTTTATTCTTCTCATTTAATAATAGAACGAATGAATCCATATGATTATTATCAATGTATTTATCTAGTATAAATTCATCAACGTTAGCTCTACTTTTTGAGATGTTTCTGCAAGAGAATATTCAATTAGACCTGCAACAAAGTAAATACAGAGAAAATACACAGTAAACTTATTTTTTATTAGATCTCTTTAATTAAATATGTATGACCATCATTCTTTTTTAATAATGAGTGTCCTAGATAAAACTGATTTAATCGCAATTATTTGAGATATTTTTTCATTATTTTATTTTTATGACCGTGTTATTCTGTAGCTTTGCTTTCTTAAGATAGGTGGTTTTTGGCAATTGGCATTCATGATCTTGACGATCTTTGAAGCTCAATATTCATTTATTGAGTACTTATGCCATCAAATACAATGCTTTCATAGATTGCTATAAAATTTTACAAGGGAAGAGAAATAGATAGAGAGAGAAAGATAGTAATGGGATATTAAAATAAAGAGAGATTTTAAGACAAACATAGAATAAAATAAAGGTAAAATATTTATTATATACAAATATACTATTTTTTATAAACTATGAAACTCAAGTATTTATAGGTGCCAAAAATAATTTATTGGGGATTTAATGAAAGCCAAAAAATAGAGTTGATGCTTCGTTGCGCTCTTCAAAATTTGGTTGGCTAAATCAATATAATTAGATATTAGCTTTATAAATATACACGAGTTTAATATAACAAATGTATCACTCCTTACAAAATTTTTCATTTAATAAAATTTTCTCTACTAAGGCTTCGTTTAAGACAGCTTCTTTATGCTTTTTAAAGCATCTTTTTAGTAAAAAAATTAAAAATTTTGTGCTAGAAAGCTACTTTAAGAAGCAACATGAAAGTTAAATATGATATCAATATCATATTTATGGACAAAAAATAATTAATAAGCTTGCGCAAATTAAAAATAAACAATGCACTCACAGAATATTCCCACAAAAATAGGTAGGCTCATACTAAGCATTGACTTTTATATTGTGTTGAATCTAATTAGCAGCAGTAAACTCATAAGACATCAGAAATTATTTATAGCTAAAGCGAAACTATAGCACTAGACTTCAGCTTCGTTTGAGATGACTTTTTTACTACTTCTTAAAATAATTTTTTAGTACAAAAATTTTAATTTTGTATTAAAAAATTGTTTTAAAAAGCACTAAAAAAGTTGTTCCAAACGAAGCCTTCATCTTCAACCTAACCTTTTGTAATTTCCATTTGTCCTTAGCTTAATGAACGCTGATCATAATTTAACTCTCTAATTTGATGGCTTAGGATGCATTCTGTCCCATGTCTGAACATCCATGGCGTGATGTCCATCACTGCTTATTCCTTGATAAATAGGACTTCCATTGCTTGGAATTGCTTCCTGCAGGTTTCTACTGCTGCTAATTTCTTCTATTTTTGATTCAGTTTTCTCTACTGAAAACAGGTCTGTCCACCCAAAATAGCTTTAGACAGTACTGAAATAAGCAGAAGATGAAGAAAAAAGCTGAAGAGCTTCATTTGAGGAGTTTGGAATTAGAGAAAGAGTTTAAGGGCTGTGAATCGTATGAACTGATCTTAAGAACGGTCTTTTTATAGTGCTTAAGGAAGTGGGTGATCAACAGACTGAAATGTATGAAGCAGTGAAGTCACTTAGTATTTAATTGTATTAATGGTTATATTTTTTTCAACTAAGATTTCGTTTGGGACAATTTTTTTGCTGCTTTCTAAATTGATTTTTTACTGTAAAAATTTTTTGATTAGAAAACCGTTTTAGAAAGTAGTAAGAAAGCTATTTCAAATGAAGTCTAAGTAGTATTATAGTGGAATATTTGGTGTGATTAGCAGGAGAAATAATTTCAAACCACTGAGTTAATGCCCCATAATTGAGCTAAACTTTTCATTCCATTTAATTAATGCTATACAGATGGCATTGTTTGTGGGATTTCCTTTTTGTTGTTGGTTTTAACTATACTTGATTATGTTAACGACTTATTTTAACCTTTTTTTTTTGGGTTAACTGAAGATTATTTTTTCTCTCGAACTAATCTGATAGCTCTGTTTAATTTGTTGGAATTGAGTTGTAATTAGTTGTCACCCGCTTGATGGTTGAGGACAAATTGAGTAAAATATATATATTTTTTTTGTTGGGCAACTTACATATAAGAAATAGGGTTTATAAATTTTAGATGCATAGTTCTCAAATCTTCCAAATAAAATAAAAATTAACACTCTTGTCACCCCACTACCGATCTCGTTGCCTTCTTTCGTTGTTGGTCCCACGGGTAGTCGCTAAGCATTTGCCCTTATTTTTCCTCTGTCATCTCATTTTCTTCTATCAAGGATATTCATAGGATCGACGAGGTGTAAGAGAAAGCATCAACATGCCCAGTATTGATGAGATTCGACAAATCTTACAAGCGAGGGCACCAACAGGTCTAAGTGTAGTACCCGATGAACTGGCATGTGAGGTCATCGACAAGTCAGGCGATGGGCAACTATATGAACTTTTTTTCTTCTATGTTCCATCTATTAAGAAAGTAAATTTAGAAATTTTGTTCGTCCCGAACATCATAACTAATGAGCCAATAATGAGTGGCTTAATAAATTGGGCTTAATAAATTGAAAATGATCACTTACTCATAAATATGAGTCGTATAAAAAACAACTCTATCATAAATATGTAATGAAACAATTTTATATATATTTCTATATTCAATATAGTAATTAGCAAACAAAATTGAGGAGATATGTGATATTTTTCCTATTTTGTTAAGAAGAAAAAGCAAAATATATATATATATATATATATATATAGTATTTGAATGATTTTTTTTAGATGATATATGTAAATTAGATATATAAGCAATAAGAGTATTTGAATTATTACTCCAAAAAAAATAAAAAAGAAATCTAACCATCACAAATCAACTTTCTTTTCTGCATTAATTAAGATTTTGTGGTGATAATTACGAGTCCAAGCAAATAATTTGAATTCCCACAATCTTTTGAATTTCAAATCTAAAACTTAGATTTCAACTCTTATTATGGGGGTTTTTAAGTTTGCCAGGAAAAAAATGCAGATTAAAATGAATGTAGTATAAAAAGAGTATAATGGAATTGAAATATTGAAGTTATTTGAAATTATTTATTTATTTATAAATAAAATAAATGTAATATAAAATAAAATAACTGTCATGATTGGTGCCCAAAGGCAGCAGCGGTGGTAGCAATGGTTGTTACAATCATAAGAGGAAGTGGCCTGTGAGGGGCACCAGTCACCAGTGGCACGCGGAGGGAGACAGTGGGCGGCAGCAAGTGGGAGGTTGTCATCTACTTTAGGTGACTGGTAGCGACTACTGATAGATGGCGATAATGCAATCAATTTGCAGTGGAAAAAGAATTTAGTAAAATATTCTTTATATATATTTTTTCACCTTCACATCCAATACTAATTATTGAAGTAGGTGCATATTATATGAGTGATTGATAGATGGATGTATCACAAATATGTATATAATAATTGACTCATCAATGATTAAATAATGATAAAATGTATATGATGATATATAATGATTTGTTGGATGTTTTGCAATTTATTCAAGTACTTGCAAAATTATTTTGAGAATATTTTGTACTATGCTTGCTTGAAATCAATTGCAATCTGTTTGATGAGATAAAAAAAGACAAATTAAAGAATGAAAATAAAGAGCTTAGAATGAATGTTTTTAAAGAGTTTCAGCATTTTAATTTAGGCTTAGTTTGGGAAGGTTTCTTTTTTATTTTTTAAGACAACTTTTTAGTATAAAATTTTCTAATTCAAAAAATTTTTATATTAAAAAGTTGTTTTAGAAAGCAATAAGAAAGTTGTGTCAAACGAAGCCTTAGTTTAAGATTTAATGAATGATTAACATGCTAAAACCTAAACTTGATAAATATTTCTTATAGTTGAATCTATATTCTAATTATGAAAACAAACACTCAATGTTAAGAATTTTTAATGATATAGGATTTAATTATATTTTTTTATTAAACACCTAAATTGTTAAATGGCCTGACATATTTTTATTGTGTTTTTCCTATTTGATCACATAAATAGTCCTAATTAATGCTTTCTTCTGCTATAATCTCTTAAGAAATATCAAAGAAACATCTTTGGCTTGAAGTTCTATATTTTAAAGAGGTACATAGTACTCTCATCTCTCCTTGATGTTAATTGATATAACGCATTCTCTCTTAATCCCTTATAATTTATTTTTTGTATTTTATTTTGTGCTTTCTATAACTTCTTGGGAGTAAACAAAGAATGAAGCAAGCAAGAAAATAAAGAGTGAATAAATAACACTGAAATTTAACGTGAATTTTTTTTTAAAAGTGGGTAAATACCATGAAGTCATACCAAGTCAAGAAATCTATTATAAAAAATATGAGAAATTGGACAGATCTTACTCTCTCCTTCTCTCGCAGCCTTCACACCCTTTCATGCACACACATATCTTATGACCTCCTAGTGAGCTCTTATCAAGCTGATCAATTGACATAAATGAGATATAAGTCAATAGTACAAGGCAATTGATCGTCACGATCATATTCCACAAAGAACTAACATCTCTCTCTATTATTCGATCTACATTAGCATTATGATTTTCCAACATCATCATATGTTATATGTACCTATTAGATTTTGGTTTACATGTTTAAATGATGACTTATGCATAGAATGTTACTATACTTCTATGATAGAATTTTCATTACACTTAATATTTTTGTACCCTCTTTAAGCGTTATAGATCTTTTGTATCATTGTGGACACATATTTTAGATTATTATTATTATTATTATTTATTTTATTTTGTTTATATAAAAAATAAAAGCTGAGAGGTAGTTCTGAACTGTCACAATTCAAGCTTATATTTTCATTTTATGAACATAAATATTAACATAGCAACATTACGATGTCAACAACTTTTGCATTTTCATAATAATTTTCAACTATTTAAAAAACATTTATGTTGCACAATATTATACATTTTTCTTATTTAATTATATTTTAAAAATATACATTAAAATTTTACATAATTACCATTTTAATCCTATTCAATATTTTATAATAATTTTTAAAATTTTTGTTCAGCTCCATAGCTTGATCAGCTTTCTAACTAGTGGTGATCTAAGAGTTCATTTAAGACCGTTTTTTTTTTGCTTTCTAAAGCATTTTTTTAATACAAAAATTTGTATTAAAAAATGCTTAGAAAAAGAGTGAAAAAACGAATCCATGAGCTGCATGTTGGGTGGGGCAATATTGTTCCTACAATTCGTTCTTACAGACAAAATCAATGGAGACAGACAGGTAGCTTATCTTAATTTCTGACTGAAAAAACTACAGATCAAAAGCAAAACGTCTCATAGAAAATTTACGAATCAAAATCAAAATATCAGTTTTGCAGAGAAGATTGACAATCACATCACAAATTTTTACAAAGAGAAATTTTTTTTTTTCTTTCTCAGCTGGAGAATCTTACGGATTAGGCAGAAAGACAACATCAGTGATGTTGATAGACTGATTGTCTAACACAAAAAATCCACTTAGTAGCGATGAGATCTACCAACCACACGAAAAATACAAATAACAATCTCACATAAAGAAAAACCAAATATCAAAAATAAAAAATAAAACCAGGATACCTAAGAGGCTATTTAAGATCACTTATTATTTTTATTTTTTGAAAATATATTTGATTTATCTTTTTTAAGTATTAAATTAATTTCAACAATAAAAAAAAAAATCAATTTTTTTTTATGTCCTTAATAGTTTTTTTAAATTAACAAAGCATATTATATAGGTAAGAAAGCCATACATGGCCCCAGTTTCCACTATCTTGCTTGCATCCAGCAATATATTTGAACCTCACAAAAGGAATTTGGCAAACCAGCAGCTTTAAGCTATGTATCTGCGTACCTTGCAAAAATGATATACACATAATACCACTGGCTGCATATATAGCATGCAACGCATATAATTAAGCAAGGGCAAGATTTGAGCTATAGACTACAGAAAGCTAGGAAACTTAGCTAATAGCTAAAAAACATTCTGTCAAATGCATGCCTTGCAACAACCACCACTAAGGTTTCATTTGAGACCGCTTTCTTACTACTTTTTAAATCAACTTTTTAGTTAAAAAATTATAATTTTTATACAAGAAAGCAGCTTTAAGAAGCAGCAAAAAAGAAGTCCCAAACAAGAAGAGTTAATCACATCGAATATAATAAGAGATGGATTGATCAACAGAGCTCATATGTTCAAATAATCTAACAAGAAGTTCCATACAGTTTCATCAACCAACAAAATCATGAAGCAGATGGCCACCAATATCCTTCCCAAATCGCCTATCTTGACCCTCAAATGCACCAACAACATACGCATCATTGCAATCTTCAAGGCCGAATCTCCGAGCGACATTCAAAGGAAGTGGCTCAGGCAAGCGAACGCCACTGTTCTGATGAAGACCAAGCGTAAGAGAAACAGTACTGCCAGTGTTCCTTCCGACATCTTGACTAGAGAAATCATTGTAAGCATACTTGTATGGTTCTTCAATGTGATGTGCGATGTAATCAAGTTCATTGTTCAAGGATCTTGAAGAAGGGGGGTTTTGGTTCCTTTGAATGAAGCTGTTTTGAGGTGGTTGGGTACTTGAGGAAGTTGCTGTGGATGAAGAAGGTTTTGAAGCTTGCTTGTTGTGAGAAATTTGGTTTTTATTATTAGGTACTACTGTTTTCTGCTGTTGCCTCATCTCAAGGTTGTGTATTTCTTCAACCATTGGTTTCCATAGTCTAACTCTTGCATTAATAAACCAGTTAGAGACCTGGTGTGAAACAAGGAATTATATATAAATATATAGTTATTTAAACATATTAATTAACGAGCCATTATACTTTAAAGAATTTGAAGAAACTTTTATGTACCTGGTTTCTTGTCAAACCTGCTTGCTTGGCAAGCATTTGTTTGTCCACATCTGTGGGATACCTGCAGCATAGAAATCAACCAAGTGCATTGTAACTCTTCTTAATTAATGAGTTTAACGAAATCATATTAGTTTTATGCCGAAATAAAAGACTAAGGATATAACCAGTCTAAGATGAGTATCTTGCCACACTTGTCCAATTCCCTCCCAATTTTTTTGTAACTTTCGTGCTCAGAGCACATGATGATGTTTATTGAAGGATAGAAATAATATCACATATGTTTACTTAAAGATAAGATGAGCACAAGACCAGCCAAAGAATTCCTTCACACAATGTCAACTATTTGATATCAACTGCACATTGTATTATAGGTGTATATATGTAAATTGGGTAGAACACAATTTCTTAGAAATCAAATACTACAGTTCATGAGTAGCTCTTTGGTTCACAAACCAAATGTGCATGAACATGGAAAAATTATTTTGTGCAGTCACCGGATGACATCCGGAGGTAAATCAGAGCGCGCCACATCATGTTTTTGCTGTATACCGGGTGATATAGCGCGCTCTTATTTGCCTTCGGACGGTCCGATGACGGCATAGAATAATTTCTCTAGTACAATCGGGCTTGATGCCATGCAATGAAGGGAGAAACTAGTATGACGCCATTTCGAGAATAAGCAAATGCAATCAAGACATATAAACTTATAAACCATTAGATATATTCTAAGGCAAAAGAAAATCCTTCGAAAAAATCAAACTCACGGGTGCAAGAAGTGTTCAAATAGCCATGCCCGAAGTACGGCTATGGCGCGCTCAGGGAGTCCCCTTTGCGGACGCCAAGCATGTGGCTGCCTATAAGAATCAAGGTTGTTCCCATCTTGTTGTAAACACATACCAAAGCCAGAGATCTCCGTTCGACTAAAGCCTTCCTTCCCTGAATCCTTGTTGGTAAGACTAAGTTGATTAGTCATCATATTCTTCAAACACCTGAAGTGCTTAGACATGGAATTGAGTGCCAGAGAAACATAAGGGGCAGCAGTACGCAACCCGGCTACCATTTCAAATGATGTGATAACATTTTGCACCTGCTGATAATATATCCTATACCTTCTACAGACCTGATCAGAAGATATAAAATAAAGGGAAAAATGAAAAATATAATTATGTAGGCCTTCGTTGTAAAACAAAAATCTTATACTTAACATTAAGAAATTAAAAAATCAGCTTCGTTAGACTTAAACCAGCTAGATTTATGAATCCTCACACTCCATTCATTCATGTTAATCCTTGCATGAGATGTTATAAACATACTCCAAAAATCTTTTTTCACTGTTTTTAGATATGTTAAATTTCATTAGTTCATTTTCTTTCCTAATCCTTCTTATATGTCACTTATGTGTCATTTAAGCTAATTCATTTGGAACAACTTTTTTATTGCTTTCTAAAACTAGACTTTCTAGAACAAAAATTTTTTGAACTAGAAATTTTTGTATTAGAAAACTATTTTAGAAAGCAGTAAAAAAGCCATCCAAACGAAGCCTTAGGGACGGCTTTCTTACTTACTGCTTAAAACCCGGCCAACATTTGATCCATACAACATAGCTGTCCTAAATACAATTTTACTAAATTTAAAATAAACGTCTCCCTAATATTCTCATACAAGCTTATCTAACAATAGTTTATAGCATATTTCATATAGCAAGATCAAGTAAATAACGATACTAATTGAAGTATCAACAATGGAATGTAAATTAATTAAAAATAAGCATTTGAAATTAAAAATTCCCAAAGAAAATTAATAAAAAGGTGAACAATTAGCTCAAGCAAACATACAATAATAAACCTAAAACTTAATGAATAATACTGTATAAAATTTTCAGAGATGCATATTGAATGCTTCTCATAAAAGTGGGACTCTACAACAGAAACCTTAAAGCAATTCCCTCTGATAATTCATGACCTTAGTTCAACTAATTGAAACATCCCGTAATCAGATTATAAAAGCGCATTAAATAATCAAATTACTAATCATGTTTACTACTATGAAATCATGGACTAATTAAGAAACTGAGATAAAAGTAAAATAAGAAACCTCATCAATCATGGATATAAGCCTTGCTTTCTTCCACTGTTGGTCGTCCGGCCCCACCTCATAATCCAGCGACATAACTTCCGGGGGATCTCCGGCGAGCGGTTCGCCTCCAGCAACCTCGCAAACCTCCTCCAAAAGCTGGCGAGCGGGGTCCAAAAACCTGGACCGGTTCAGAACGGCGGCGTAACCCGTGAACGGACCGAGCGGAAGAAGCGCGGCAGCCGGAGATAGCGTTAGAGAGAAGCTGCCTTGCGGCGGCTGGATCTGAAGTAAGCCGGTTCCGGCGGTGAAGTGGGCCATAGGGTTGGGAAGGGAGGAGCTGTCGGTCTGGAAGCGGAGTTTTTCTCTCCTGCTGTGTTGAGGAACGTGATAGAGGAGGTTATGGTGGTGGAGAAGGAATGGATCATCAGAAGATGACATTTTTTTTTAATTAATTAAACTGTGAAAGCTGATTTATTTTCCCCCCCTTTATTCTCTCAAGTGGAGTGAGAAAGCGAAAGGAGGGGGGAGACGGTACAGAGATCCAGCTGCTCTTTCTCTCTCGCTCTCTGTATGCGTCTGTGGGATCACCTTAGAGAGAGAGAGAGAAGAGAGAGGTGGGTTAAAGTGAAGTTGAAGTCCAAGGTTATGATAAGAGATAGAGAGAGAGACCGGGGGAACCGGGAGGCCCCGGTGGACGGAAAGGGGGTGTTTCAGCAGTCAGGACTCAGGACTGAGGCAGTAAATGCACGAAAAAACATATCTTGCTATCACAGGAAGTAAATCAGAGGAAGTAAATCAGACAGGGGCTACTTCATTTGTAAAGGTAATTCTTATTTTTGAGCAGAAGTTAGCTAATTATTTGGGCAAGAAGAGCCTACGTACAAAAAATATAAATATGAATCTTAGTTAATCGCTCGGCAAATGTTGATGTATTAGATGTTTCAATCACAATATGGAAGGCATTAACGTTTAATTTGAGATGATTTTTTTACTATTTTTAAAGCAGATTTTTTTAAAAAAAAATAATAATAATTTTATATTAGAAATCTGTTTTTTAAAAGCAAGAAAAAAGTTATCCTAAAAGAAACCCAAAAAATAATTGTTGAAGCTTATTAATAGTTAAGCTTACAGTGGCACATCTAAATGGGCATTGTCATACAGTGTTGGTGATATATATATATATGGTATGATAATCAGAAAAACTTTTGTTTATTTAAGCAGTGTCTTAAAGCTTGCTTAAGTTTTTTTTAATTCAAGCATTATCCTTGGACATTTAATATAATAATAGGGTCTATTTGTCAAACACTCAAATGATGTAGAAATTTAATTTTGATTTGGAGTAACTTTTTTACTGCTTTATTTTTCAGACTGCAATCATACTTTCTTTTTTGTCATAACTTTTTTTCTGCTTTCTATATTAGCTTTAAAAAATAACTTTACCTACAACGGTTGTATTAAACAGTAAGAAAATCATTCAAAGTAAAAATGTAGATGTTCCTATAACTACAAGTAAATTTTAGTAGTTCTAATAATTATGGCCATATAGCCAAATTCGAAAATAATACTACTTTGAACCAAATTGGAATGTGAAAACAACTTGGATTTTGGTTGTTTCTCATTTTGAAGTTAGCTAGTTCTCTTATATGTTCATTAATTTGTTTATTAATTTATGATTTTAATCAACTACTAGGTGGAATGAGAGTAGAGTGGGACTAGTTCCACTTGAAAATATATATGATAATATAAAGATGAACTTATGACTGACATTCAAGCCTAGCATAACTTAGAAATGAGTTGTTTATCACTTTAGTTTTATAAGAAAGGTCTATGACAAATTTCAATCTTGATTTTTATTAATAGATGAAATGTGAATCGTTTTTGGAGTATATTTTATTTCGATTGTCAAAAATATATTCATTTTGTTTTAATACTTATAATACAAATAAAAAAAAAAAAGCTAGAAAAAAAAACCATGATTTAACGTGGAAAAATTCAAAGTTGGGAATAAACAACGAAGCTATATCATATCAATAAATTAACTATAAAAATGGAAGAAATTATACAAATTTGTCTCAAACTCTCTTCTTATCTATATTCACTTCTCACATCATTCTACATTATGAACATATAAAGAGACTCATTGTTAGTACAACAAATGACATAACCTTTCAAGTGAAATAAGAAGAACGAGAAAGAAAAACTGCTAAGTCCGATTCGCAATGTGGAGTTGTTGTACCTATAGCATATGAACGCTAACTCTTATGTCTCGAGTGTCATGGCATTGTGAATTATAATGTTGTTGTACTAAGTTAACAACGTTGTGACACTGTGCTTTCTGTCTAGAGGAATTCCACAACACACTGATGCTAGATTTATAGCATCATGATGTTATACAAAATATAGAGTTGGAATCATAACTAAAAGGAAATGAAGTCCCTTAATAAAAAAATTGAAGTTGACATTCATCTTTTGCAAATCAATGTGCTTTTAGTTGAAAACATTATAAGGTGTGTCATTTATTAAAAATATAGATATTAATATATTTTGATTAAAATTTGATATTTAAGTCACTAAACTTATTCTTAAATTAATATAGTATCAATTATTTATATACTACTCTCATTTTTAAAATAATTTCAAAAACTTTTAACTCGTATCCTAAACAAAATTATATTCATATATTTTGACGTAATTTTTGGTAGGGCAATAAACAAACCAAGCAAAGTCGAGCAAGTGCTTGTTCATATTTGAGTTCGTTTATTATCAACTTGTTGAAGCTCAGTTTGAGCTCGATTCGAGCTTTTATATTTGTGTTCAAGCTTGATTCATTTAAATTAAATGATATTTATGTTTGGTTCATGTTCAATTCGTTTCGTATGTATTGAGCTTTAAACAAATGAGCTTTATCAAGTTGTAAATGAGCTCTACTTTAAAATATTAATTGGCTTAACAAACAAGCCTATCAAGCTAATTAGCAAACAACTATATTTAACATGTTCACAAAAATATCTAGCAAGCATTTTTTAACTGTCAAACGACTCGGTTCATGAACATATCTAGCGAGTGTTTTTAAGCTACTAAATAAGCTTGTTCGTGAACAAATCTAAAGAGGGTTTTCAAACTATCAAATATTTTTGTTCACCAATATATCTAACGATTAACGAGCGTTTTTGAATTTTAGGGTTTAGCTTGTGAAATATAACTAAATAATATTGATTTAATAAATGATTATAATTTATTTTAATTAATATATTCCATAACATTAAATTAATTTTAAAATTTATTAAGTAATGTCTATTATATCATGCTATAATAATAAATATTTATATTAGATATGTTCTTTATTTTTTATATTAAAACATTAATCATATTTTAAAAAAAGTTTATTTCATGATCATTGTATCAAACAAAAATCAAGCTTCTTATCAAGTTTTATGTGGAGTTTGTTCATGAGTTTTAAATGATATTATTCATGAGCATAATAATTCTTTTTTTTTGAATAAATTAAATCATTCTAAAACAATCAAAATAGTTTTAAAATATTTTAAATAATTTTTTAAAAATAATTATCAGGTTGATCATCATCATCTTGTTAGTTGTTGCCATCCTCATTTTATAATCAATTTATTAATATTAAAAATTAAAATAATAAATTTTAAAATATTAATATTTTTGTTTTATAAAATAAAAAATAAAAAATCATAAAAATAGTCTAGTATATTTTATAATAGAATAAATTTTAAATTTACCTTGGACACTAATTTTAATGTAAATACAATAATTAATTTTTACATAAATTCGGCCAGATATTTATTTAAAAAAAATACCAAACGAGGGCATTCTGAATAAAAAAAAGAATTACATTTCTAAGGCACATTAATGGGGGTGGCGGGGTCCACATCTGGAACCATTATTGGGTGCGGCGACGACGCACGTGGGAAGCTGGGAACTCGAGTGCTGGTGCGAGTCCAACACTGCATCTGCATCAGTCCTTCAGCTTTTTGAGCCCGATACGTTCCATCGAAGACCGTGGGCTTTTTTGGAATTTCGACGGACAGAGAGAAACTGATTAGCTTCCTTCGTAAGAGATAGAGAGAGAGAGAGAGAAATAAATAAATAATATATAATTGGGAGAGAGCGGTTGGCATAGTTGTACGTCGTCAGTGGCTAACTGTCATCATTAAAGCTAGAGATTATAGGAACTAATCATTCTTACGTGTCAGAGTTTTATTGATTGTTCAATGACAGATATTTTAGTTAATGCGGACTGTTACTGTAAGTGGATTACAGGCTGCTATTTTATTCAGAACTCTTCTCTATAATATTAATACCATGCTAATTAATTAATTAAAAACATGAGAAAAGATAATTGGATCACTGTTTGATTGAAAAATATAATTTTGAAAAAGGATTAATTTTCTTTGGGAATATTAAATTTTTGAATTTTGAAATGGAACACGTCATTATGAACAATATATCGCTTTGAAAGACGAACATATCGTTCCCTAATGGGTTCAGATTTCAGAATTTTGAATTTATCCGGATTATCATAGTCAGACTCAAAGAGAGACAACATATGATCTCAAAAGATCAAAATGAAGTCCAATCGATTGTTTGACTATAATAATTTGGATAAGAGATCGTTAATCTCATAATCAAAATCACAATAGAAATTGATATATCTCTCCAAAGAAAGAAGCTATCAATCGCTATTGATCATTTTAAAGTAGAGTTAACGATCATTCAATTTTGATTTTCCCAAAGATAATTAATCAAAGGTTTTGAAAAAATAATTTTTGAAAATCAATTCTGGGTTTCTAAATCTTCAACGAGCGCAAGCCCTCGTAGTTAATTACATCGTAGGAAAATTGAAATTTTTCCTACAAACACTCTCGATTAAAATAGCGGTAGAAATTTTATTTAGATTTTCAAAGATCGATATCGAAGAAGAAAAATGGTAGGAATTTTCAAATGGGATTGGTTCAATGTTGAGCACTTATTTCTAGAGTCAAATAAAGAAGGGTATGAGGTGTTTTGATATTCTGAATTACTTCAGAAACACCCCAGCCTATCCTAAGTGTTAGGCTCGAATTTGATTGAAAGAGATATTTAATTTGAGTGATCCATTTTATTAGAAAATTGGGACTCAATTCCCGGAGGGTGAGGTCTTATGGCCCAAGCCAGCCTGCTAAACCACATAAGCGCTTTAAAATTATGAGTCCGGTCAATTTATGTAGAGTGATAGGGATGTTGTTTAAGAAAAGTTTTTGAGAACGGGGCCGACATCTAGAGCGGATCCTAATTGGCCCCTTTGTCTTATGTTGGGTTTGTTGATGCTTAAGCTAAAAAATGCAATTAAAAGTTTTAGAAATTTAATTTGTTATTAATTTAATACATGCTAATCGACTCAATTAAATATTTGAATTTGAATGAAAGTTATGAAATGAGAACTCTCGGCGGTCCCGGGCTTACTTCTTAAATCGTTGGAGTTTCTATGTGAGCTTAAATATTTTAATTTTGTTTAAGTAGAAATAGTTTTGAATGAGTCCTTAAGAGCCTACGATCGGATTCCGGGTCAAATCAAAATCGGCATGCATGTAAAAAGACTAGAAAAACAGGTAGTTCTACTACACAATCAATTAAATAAAGCAATCAAATTAAATATATCAAATTGAATGTCCATATGGCAAGTGCCACTTATTATTACATCACAGAATTTTGCAATAAATTAAAGTGGCCAGGCACCACTGACAACAACCCAGATTCTATCCTAAGATTTAAATAATTTTGAGATTTGGGATTCTTCTCGTCGCCCATTTCTTTGTCCTCTCACGAACATCTTGATTCGTCGGTTCCGGATATCCAAATGGAAAGAAACTCCCTCTTGAACGGGGTGTTATCTTTCCTCTTTGGATATTTGAAAGGGATCCTAATTTGACCTCTAAATGGAAGAAGACTCTCCCCTTTAGGGATGTCTTCACCTCTTTGGAATTCAAATTGGATCAAATATCTCAAACTCAAATCATTCCAAAAACTTACAACCTTATTCAATCAAATTTACATTAATTCAAATAAAAAAATCTAGACTCGATCCTACAGGGTTATCCTAATAATCAGCAGTTATATATATACAATCCCAAGCAGTTATTATAAGAAATTTGAAATGCAATTTTTAGCCACACTTGACCATGCTCTTATTATTTAAAGGGGGTCTTAAGCGTCTTCAGAAGCACCTGTGCAAAGAGTATATGATTTTTTTTATTAATTGCCCCATTTAATTTCAGCTCTTTATATGAGCATGGACACCTGCATAAGATTGCACAAGTATAATTCGTCCCTAACCTAGGGATAAATCTGACGCACAATCAATCACAGAGTGCAGGAAGTAAGTAAACAAACACAACAATTCTACACTAGCAAACAACATGCAATAAAAACTCGAAAACTCGGCACACAACTACAGAAAGTAAAACACCGGCCTATCCTAAAACTAGAGTCGATGATCATAGCAAATCATCTAAAGTGTGTGAGGTATGTTGTGTGGTTTTTATATATCCTAAATAGGATTATTATATTAAGGTTACTTAAGGTTCGATTGGTTGAAAGGTTTAAGGGATATTTAATTAAAATTTAAATCTTAATGACTTTGAATAAATTTTAGAATTAATTCTTAATTATTTGTTGGAAATCACCTTTGTTTCACACCGAGGCCGTGAAATTTATTTCATCTTCCTTGGGGCTAAGCAAATAGCCTCGTAGGCATGGGTTACCATGTGGTACCTGATATAATTAAGTGTTTTGATTTAATTAAAGTTTGAAAGTTAATATATTTTAATTAAGAGTTTTTTATTATTGGTTTTAAAGTTAATTAATGAATTCTGGAGTTTTAGAGCGATTTTTGAGTTTTGAGAACTTTTGGAATATTTTAATCATTTAATTAAGGGGTCAAAAGTTGACTTTTTAATTAAAAATATTTTCTGGAAAGATAATATTTTATTAAAATACTAGACCTTAATACGATCAGTTAGATAGTAAGTACACTGAAATCAATTTTTTTTGCATTTTATTACGAAGGTTTGAAGTTTTGAATTAATTTTGATTTAGAGTTGACCGGTTTGTTGACTTTTTGGATTTTGACAAATTTCTGAAAGTTTAATATTTTTTATAAAAACTAGACACTATTACGAGTTGAATGCAAGTGAATTTGACTGATTTGGATTTTTTTTTTGAATTAGTTATGAATATTTGAAGTTTTGACTATTTATTGAATTATTGAAAATCCTTAATTAAATGCCCTTTTTATGGTTTTGCTCCAAATGAGTCCCCAACTCCTTGAAATCAGCCCCAAAGGTCAGGAATGACCTAAGAAGAGATTCCCAAGTGTTTGGGAAATTTTTGGAATTTTTAATTATTATTAATTAATTAAATTAATAAAAATATTGGTTTTTAATTAAAATTAAATTAAGGGCAGAATGCTATCAAATCAAGGGTCTTTTAATTTTCATTGGTTAAGCACCTGATTCTAGTCAGTTAGAGGGGTTACACATAATTTTTGGATTTAAAATGGATTTATTAGAATTTTTGGAAGGTTTAAGGGCTTAATTAAGGGTTAATATTGACATGTATAAGTTTCTGACCTAATGAGCTCCAAATTGAGTGAAATTTGAACCTAAGGTGTAAAATGTCACTAAGTTTAATGTTCTCAAGTTTCACCCC
>NW_021318946.1:73048-108574 GCF_001605985.2 Dendrobium catenatum | reverse complement strand
TATATATATATTATCATATTAAATTAAATTTTAAGTTAAATTTAATATATGTATGAAAATATTTTAAACATATGAATGTATGTATTTTTAAATATTGAAACATATTTTAAAATAAAGTTTTAAATCTTATCAAATATTTAAGATTGTCTTAATTAAATAGTAAGTTAAAATAGTTAGTATTTAAAAATAAGTCAAAATATATTAAGATTTTAACTTAATATTAATTTTAAATTAGCATTTTTAATTCTCTGAAAATATTTATGTAAAATAAATATTTTTAAAGTTTTAAAATAATATTGCTTTTTTTAAATAATTTTTAGAAGTTTTTTTGGCTTTAAAATAATTTAAAACAAAATTTAAATTATTTCAAAAATAGGTTGACAGCGGGCTGCATACGTGGCGGAGCCGGATTGGCCCATCAAACAGCGAACGACGTCTGGCCAATCATTGGCTTGACTGCGGAAAGCCACATGGTGGCCAAGGAATCGCGGAATCAAACGCGCGGCGGCCCCACGCGTTATTCACTTAAACCAGTCAGCAGCGGACGTCCGCCGTTCGATAGTCCGCGGGATCCATCCAACGGCAAAGATCAAATCCCGCCGTCTACTCTCAACCGAGAGAGATCGGACGGCATCGAATCAATCCCGTGGCAATGAGCCGACGGTACAGATGCAGTCAGGCAGTGGATTGAGCGAGAAACCCACTACACTGTCTGATTATACCGCAGAATGGCTTAATCTGGACCGTTGACCGCGAGATCAACGGTCCAGATAAACGAACGCCTGAACCAGGTGATGAAAATGCTCCATAAAGTGTTTTATGGCTTGTTCGTTTGATATATTGGATGAAATGGCTTAAAATTTTAAACCTAGATTACTTATATGAAGAGAAATTGTGGGGCATATTTTATTTGACTTAAAACTAGCTTATTAGAAAGCTATTTAACCTAAGTGCTGCTACCTAGGGTTGAAGATTTTCACCTCGATAAGGGACGGATTGAACCGTTTAATGGCATGTTTCATTTGTAGACTGTCCACGCTCCATTTTGTAGAAGATCCCTCGCCTTGATAACGCCTAGATCGAGCTGGAGAAGACCTGGATGTGGTTAGCCTTCGGTTTGGCTGGAAACTCGCCGCCGGCAGCCTCCAAACGCCGGATTTTGGTAGCGAGATATTGAGGGAAATCTGAGAAGCTCAAAGGAACTGGGGGTTGGGTTTGAGAGAGCTTGAGTGGAGAGAGAGAGCTAGGTTAGAAATGACGGCTCAAATCCTTCATTTACCCTATTCAAACGTCCCTATGCTCAAGGAATGGCTAGGATCATTTGAAGATACCCTTAGATAGCTGCCCCCTGCCCCTGGGGTGGTTAGGGACAGATAATCAAAAGGACTAAGGTACAATGACATGGAAAGCCATTTTGTCCTTAGGAGCACATGGGGGAAATGATTAAGGCTTAATTAAAACTAACAACTGGATTTAAAATGGTATTAGAATTCTCTAGATTATGTTTAAGCTTCTGGAGTTGATTTGGAATAGAAGGGATTAAGCTTAAGAAGGATTTTGACCCTCTTTGACCATCTCAAGAGGTTGATTTGACCATTTGACCAGTCCACTTGCCATGTGGACTGGTGAGGTGGCATTAAAGGATGCCTTAATTTGTTGGAGTGATTTCGAATGGAGTGGATTAGCTCCTATGGAATGATTTAATAACTTCAAGAGGTTTTAATGCCTTGTTGACTAGTTTGACTGGTCAACAGTCAACTTGGCTGCCAAGGTGGCACATGGGAAGGCTTAAGAGCTGGATAGATAGATTGGAAGGGTCTGAGGTTTAAGAAAATGGGATTTGAATAAGATAGACATGTGTATACATATGTTTAACTATGTTAAAGGTTTGATTAAGCCAAAATCCATGGTGATTTAACTTCAAAAGGAATTGAAAATATTTGAATCAACATTTGAGATGGATTTGAGGTCTTGAAGGATTTAATTTGAACAAATGGGTTGAAACGATCCATTAAAACCCTTAAGGGCTCATTAGGTCAACTTAGGTTGACTGAGTCAACCAGGTTGACCCAGGGGGTGGGCCCAGACTCAAAAGTTTTGGTTTGATATTTAAAAATTATTGGAAGTGGTTCCAAACAATTTGGAGGTCGTTTGATTTGAAATCAATGTTTGAGCCCCAAAGGGGTATTTTGGTCATTTTGACCCCTTGTCAACTGGGGGTCAAAGTGGGTCCAAAAAAATATAGTTTAATGTTCAATGGGTCAGGATTAAGTGTTTGAAAGTGATTAGAGGCTTTGGAGAAGGCTCTAAGGTCAGGATCTACTGGGTAATAGGTCCAGTGGTATAGGCTGTAAATATTTGAAGGTTTTACAGCCTTTCAATTTTGATTTAGATTCTGGGATTAGAGACCTCAGAATGAGTTCAAATTTGGAGGGCACCTCCAGAGACATGTCCCATCAGTATGCAACTGACATACTCTGAATCAGAGGCCATTTGGCTGAGTTTCAAAGTGTTTGAAAATTCAATGGAAAAGGTTTTTAGGACAGGGCCTTAAGACTTAGGATTTGATTCTAGATTCTTGGATGGGTCCTTAGTGATCTCATACAAAAATGAGGTCAACAATCACATTATTTAAATTTAATTCTAATCAAAATAAAATTTATAAATTAAAATTTATTTATTTTTAGATGAATAAAATATAGGTATATATAATTTATATTATATTTATTTTGAGATAAATTTAAAGGATATGTTATAACATAATATTATTTTTAATCTATCTCTTTTTTAGTTTTTATTATATTAGATGTGTTATATGTTAGAAAATTTATGACAATTTAGTTAGCGCATATATAGATAAAAGTTATAAGAGATAAAAGTTATCAAAGTGGTAGATTTAAAATATATTGCTAAATAGATCAAAAAATCAGAAAAACCACATGATATGACTAGATTGCAATGATTAGCAAAAATATAATTATATCATACAAGGATTCGCTATTCTCTCCTTCGCTATTCTCTACAATTGAAGAAGACATGATTACAATATTAAAAATTATTGTTTAATTCCCATTGTTGATATTACAGAAGTCATGTGGTCATAAGTAGATGGTTGAAGTTCAATAACATGGTTAAATATTGGTAGTTAATGAACAATAGTCGAATAGCATAACTTATGTGATGAAGGAAGTGATTACTAATGGTAATCCTCTGCGGTGATTATTAGAAATTGTAACCGATTTTTTTTTTTTTTTTTAACTTTCTCATGTCTCAGATGTCTTTTTATGTAGAAAATGAGACTTCTTTCATAGATTTCTTAGAAGAATATTTTGTTAAATTTAGCAGAAATCCAAAATACTCTATTGAACGACCCATATCGCTCCCCCTTGATCATAAATTATTTATTTAACATTTGAGCATCTTAATGACATTTGAATTGAATGATCATGAGTTCGATGGATTCATCTTATCAATCCACTCAATTTAACTATAAGCACACAAAATTTGAAGGTTATTTGATTCTTCAATTAATGTTTTAATGCTTCAAAATATGCTTCAAGTGGACTAAGGTTGGATCACTTATGATGTTGCGGTTAAATATTCAAAAAACTTCATTGGGCAAAGTTAAAATTTAAAAGAAATCACGAGGTTTGCCCGCTTCCTAGATATTAATTTATATATTTCATTGGAGCTGTGACTAAAGTAAAATCTTTCCGATTATGATTTTAGCTTTTACAAAGGCAACACTCAGATTTGAGCAAACATTATTGAAAAGTTTTGCTCCAAACTCTTAAAATTTGCTCAAATATAATCATAAAGGCTACAGTAGACTCTGAAAGTGTCAAAACTAAATCTAAAAATTCAAAAAATGATTTTTAAGAACCCATGCAAAGTATGTTTGGATCAGTTAAAATATGATAGTTAAATCAGAAATTATAAAACTATATGAGAGCTTGGCAATTAAGAGTTGTATGGAAGATGTGGCAAAATACTGTATTAAAAGCTTGCTAAATTTGTATCAAGGGTTTTATGGAGCGGTTAATATGAATCTATTTTAACGTAACTTAAACCGTATTAGAATAAACTTATTAAGAATTGCATTAATTAATGTGATGCTTATTTAAGTTTTAAATTATTGATGGAGGATTCCAAATAACAAGAAAAAAATGTGTTTAACTCGCAAGATCTAAGAGAATTTAATACGATTGTGGTGAAGAGTCAAAGTTATTCTGAGATGATATTGCTTGAATGACATTAAATGAATCAGCACCAAATTACATTGATTTCATAATAAGAGACCTCTATCATATTATGATAATACTCTTCATTGTTCAACATCCTCTTAAATTTATAGTATTTAAACTTAAAAGTTATTTCATTCATGAACATATGACCATTTAGAGTGAATCATGTGTGACTTCACTCCATATATTATTGTAACAACTCAAATTTTTAACTATCGAGATATTGCCCTCTTTGGTTTAAGGGCCTCATGGCTTTGTCATGTTGGTGTAATTTCCCAATAGGCCACTTATCCCAATATTTTTTCGGGATGAGCACGCTTAACTACAAAGTTTATTAATGAAATTTAAACTATTACATCAAAAGGCATCTCGATATGTAAGTTTAGCTTATTTTACTTAAGGCTTTCCCAATATCTCATATTTAAGTAACTAACATCCATGTCAGCATCTTTATCCCGAAATCACCCACTAGGCAGATATGATTTTAGAGTTGGCCCCTACAAGTATAAGTGATGACTCTCGCCACATAGCATTTTATCCCATACTGGGTTCAAGAAGTGGCTCCTATAGCATAACACTATGTCTTGTATGACACTTAATTGCCATCTTTCGGGATATATATTGCTCCGATATCATTTATAACAGTCTAAACTTTTAACTATCAAGATATTGTTCGTTTTGGCCTAAGGGCCTCACAATTTTGTCATATTGGTGTAACTTACCAGGAGGTCACCCATCCTATGATTTCTTTTGTACGAGCATGCTTAACTGTTGAGTTTTTTTAATAAAGTTTCAACCATACAAAAATGAGCCTCGATGTTTTAAGAGTGGTGTGTTTTACTTAAGGATTTCTCAATTGTGCTGCCCTTGATTAAACGATTGATTGTTAGCTATTACGAAAATATTTATAACTTGTTTGGAAACAATTTCAAAGATAATCCCAAATTGCGATTGTTGATGGTGGTCATCAGCAATAATACTCAAGAGATGCAAAGAGCTCTTCAGCTCTCTCAACTTTCTAACCTCCTTCAGGTAGAAAAGATTCATCTTTATAGTTTTTGTTAAAGCTTTTTATTAAACTTGGCTTAATAAAAAAATAAATAAAAAAAACATCACAAGATTTTGAACGTTCCCACATTGATCATAAATTGTTTATTCAATATTTTATATCTTATTGATCTCAAAAATGAATGTTGTTGTGCCTATTGGATTCATCCCATCAATTTACTCGATTGGATTTAAGCACACAATATTTGAATAGGTTTTGATCATTCAAGTAATGTCTTGAAGATTTTAAATATATTTTAAAGCTTCGTTTGGGATGATTTTCTTACTATTTCTTAAAATAACTTTTTAGTACAAAAATTTTAATTTTTTGTACTAAAGAGTAGCTTAAAAAGCAATAAAAAAGCATTATCAAACGAAACCTAAGTGCATGATTTGGTTTAATTGAACTCAAATTGATTCACTTGAGATGATGATGAGATCATCTCGTCGAGATATTCAGTTCAACTATAAGTTGATTAAAATCAGAGTACAAAAGATTTTAAATTTGAATTGGAAAAAGTTTTAATTTAAATATTATCTTAAGTTTCTTATTGTTCAAATTAAATTTTTTTTGCACACCTGCCGAGATGTCTCTTAAATACAACTTTTTGATATATAAATTTATGGCAAATGCCATTAAAAAAAAAAAAAAAACGGACAATCGCATACATAAAAGAGAGTAATGTTTGATAATTGAAACGCGTTGCTCGGCGGAATTAATTGGATGACCAAAAAAATTTAAAGAAACGCGTTTCAATCTACAGAAGCTTAAGTCTTCATTTGGGACGATTTTTTTATTGTTTTTTAAACAGAGTTTTAATACAAAAATAAAAAATTTTGTACTAAAACTCCGTTTTAGAAAGCACTAAAAAAGCCGTCCCAAACGAAGCCTAAATACATTAGATATTTAGTGGAGTATTACAATGAGTGGCCCATGATCATTCATTATAAGCACGCAATTATTCTGTGTGGAGGTTGGATGCATCTGTATATTCAGAGACGAATTAGATGTAGCCACATTAGTGGTACCGAGCTGCGGATGTGGCATATTTTGGTTGGTTCCCAGACGACATTCGGCTTCCGACGTCCATACATACTAATTAATCACATATTGCTAAAATATTATAGGGGTGTTATAAACATCTTAGAGGCCATATGAATACATAGAGTTAGAGAGAGAGAGTTATTTATATAATCACCTCAATCAAAGCTTATAATGCAATCACTGTAAGACGTAGCTTATGATTTATTGATTGAAAATTTTAGCTGATTTATTGATTGAGAATTTTAGCTATTAATTCCAAGATTTTAGATTCAAAATTATATACAAGAATTATTTTTAATTGACTCAAATGTAAAAAAAAAAAGGTAAATAAGAAAGAATATATATGGTGGGCCACTTACATCCTGATTAGCTTTATCAGTTTCTAACTTTGAAGAAATCAAATAAAAATCGCAAACAAAGTGGGTTAGTCAAACAAATCTGGAAGAAATTGTAGGTGTAAGGCACATCATCAACAGAAGAAGAATTCAGTGCGTAATTTTCGTACTAAAACTTTTGTATTAGAAAACAACTTTAGAAAACAGTAAAAAAGTTGTCCCGAACAAAGCCTAAGGCTTCGTTTGGGATGACTATATTACTGTTTTCTAAAACAACTTTTTAGTACAAAAATTTTTAATTCAAAAAACTTTTACATTAAAAAGTCACTTAAAAAAACAGTAATAAAGTCGTCCTAAACTAAGTCTAAATTTACTGTCCATGGCATGTAGCACCACTCAATTCATTGTATTGTGATTATATAAAATTGATTGTATGAAACTACTATATTAAATAAAATATTGAATAATATGTGGGTGATATTATATTTTTTGTGGGACATTGAAATTAATGTTGATATTAGTGGTGATTAGAAGACTTATAATTGAAACATTTTATTCGACCCATCGAGGTGATATTAATTGAAATTTTTAGGATAAAAATTCTCTAAATTGTCAACATATTGCATAGGAATTTATGTGTGTGCATGAATCTATAGACATATTATGTAGATTATTATCATAGTTTGCTAGCTTATTTAACATCATAATTAATTTATGAATAATGTGACAAAGATTTCAATAGCTTATGGAATGATGTTGATTTGAATAATTGCATAAGATACTATGAACCCATCAATAAGAGAATATTATAAATATTGTACTAAACATTAGAGTGATGGGAATTCATGTGGTTATGACATTCCTATTGTGGGGGAGTCAAAGTGATCCTCCTTTATACAGACAGGCCTAAACATATCCATTAATTATGCTTAGTGGCTATCTGTATTATCAATTTGTTACTTTGTGGAGTTAACATGCAAACCATATTGGCATGAGATTTGTCTTAGCACATCATTTTATGTCTAAGTGATCGAGGAAGGCGTCATCATCATTGTGCAAACTTTAGAGGCATTCTAGTTATTTTAGCGATAGTGCGGTTAGATTGTTGGGCTTAACTAGGTGAATTATTTTGAAAAGATTGGATGAATAAGTTGATAGAAAGTTTCTAGGTGTAGATCATGTGAGGAGTTTTGTTGGTTATGTTCTTGATGAGCCTATGATGAGAGCTTGATTTGATTTGCTTTTTGTTGATGATCACAAGATATCTAACTTTGAAGATAGTTGGATGGTTCAGATAAAAGCATAGGGAATGAGGCTTCACATAAAAGAATACATTTTTTTTTTTAAATCAGCATTTTAGTGCTGAAATTTATATTTCAACTAATTTTTGTAAAAAAAAAATTATTTTAAAATTGATAAAAAAGCTATCTCAAACGAAACCTATATCAATTTTTAATAATAACCTTGCTAACTTTATTAGTTGCTTAAGAGAAAAATCATACTTGATACGTCATCACAAAATAATCTTGATTGGGCACGAATCTCGAGGCAAAACTTAGTTGGAAACTTCAAAAATTAATTTCGGGAGCATATGATCTCCGATTTCAGCGAGCTTATAGTCAAACTGATGACACGCAACAATACTGATTATTTTTAATTACTTGGAAGTGAGCCATCATAATATCTATTTTTATAAATAATAGAAGCTTTAAAATTCGGTTAGACATCATTATTTTTTCTTTTTGGGGAGTCTTTTACATAAAAAAAATGAAATCAAATGTTCAATTCTTTATTTTATTTGGCTACTTGTGTGTTTGAGATTAAAAAAAAATTAAAATGATTAATATCTTCAGTCTATCCATATGAATTTTCGTTAAAAAAAATTATTACATGTTATTATAAACAAAATCAAATTTAAGCAACTAAAGGCCCCAATCAATTTGAAATAATTGCTAATGATGTGGGGATGCTCATAAATGAGGCCAATAAATAAATTTTGATAAAAATAAATTAAAGAATAGATTTAAAAGTTATTAAATAATTTTTAATTTAGTATTATATATCATTAATTTTAAAATAAATTGAATAATTTCTAATTTCATCCTAATATAATTAATATAAAGTCTTACGGTTATAATTTTTTTAATTTATAAATCAAATAATAATGATGACTCCTTAACAAATGATCAAACAGTATCATCACTATTATCATTAATATCATTAATTTTCTCCTCAATTAATTAGGGTTGGTAGATAACCCATAATAATGGAGAGAAATTATTACGTGTAGAGTCCAGACGTCTATCAATATTACAAGTTCCAAATCAGTTATCAGAGTTTCATACTCAGCATTATTGTTCATGCAAGACTATAATAAATAGTAGGAAAATACATCATTCATTTTTCTAGTGTTATGAAAATCAAGCAAATTCCAGCTTTTTCGTAGATTTGTAGGTTATTCCCCTTTGAGAGGATGCAACACCATCAAAATACAATTCCCAAAGATGATCGTCGGATTCCTTTAAACTCATGTTTTGTTCGTGACATGTGGTAAGCTGACTCTCCAATCCAGGCCAGAGTAAGTCTAGGTTTTGCACTGTATTAGCTAGGTTCGGGTTGCTGTCGTTCAGTACCTAAATTTAAACTTAGAATCCGGGCCAGATTCAGAGTCATAAACCCCCAAACTTCGAGAATAAAATCTCAAAATTCTAATAAATTGATCAACTCTACGTCCAAAATAATATGTGCACATAGTATATGTACATATATTTATACATAATGTGTATAAATATGCATAATATGTGTCCAACATAGTCCGAATATGATCAGGAGGACAAGACGCACACGACGATCTGGCCCACAGGACCAGTGCCCGGTTTTATTTCGGTCCGGTTCATATGTGACTCATCCGTTCGACGAAGTTATGAATGCCCATCCAACGGTTCCGATTACTTTCTTTAAACCCAAGAAAGAAGAAAGGACTATTCTCACCCATCTCTCCGTCTTCCTTCATTCGCAGCATTTTCCAATACTGACTATTCACCGACGTACCCAACAAACCCTAGCTTGCCGGAGCTGAGCTTACAATCCCGGAAGCAAGATAGATATTGTAATTTGTAATGGAGAGGCTTCATCGGATTTTCTCGGGGGCCGGGGGGATGGGCCACCCGCCAACTGATTCTCCGCTCCTCGACTCCTCCGAGCAGGTCTACATCTCATCGCTCGCTCTTCTCAAGATGCTTAAGCACGGTAAGTGGTTGTAATTCAGTTTCCAAGCAATGAATGGTGGGATTTAGGATTTATCTGTGGATCTCATCCCCCTCTTGTGTTTGATTGTTGTAGGTAGGGCGGGGGTTCCGATGGAGGTGATGGGGCTCATGCTCGGAGAATTCGTGGACGAGTACACCGTTCGGGTGGTTGACGTCTTCGCCATGCCTCAGAGCGGCACGGGAGTTAGTGTTGAGGCTGTCGATCACGTCTTCCAGACCAACATGCTTGATATGCTGAAGCAAACCGGAAGGTTTGAAGCCATCGCCATCATGGCCCATTGTTTTTTTTATTGATCCCCGAACATTCTTGGTTCATCTGACTCCGTAATTTATATTCTGCCTGCAATACAAAACTATCAATTTTAGATGAACTTTTGGGTAAAAATGGGCTCACAACTATATAACACAGTCTATCTGCTGTGAAATACCTAGAAAGCTTTTATACCATTGGATTTTCATCCTTCAAGTCCTGCAAGAAACTGGCACTCATAGTGCTCCAATCAAGTGCCATTTATTATCAATACAGGCTTGTAAAGAGGCATTTTTTTGGATAAATTTCATGCATATCAGTTTTGTCTTTTCAGCATTCTTATTATAATTTACGTTGTTATTATCGTCATCAATATCATTACTATTATTGCTCTAAGCAATTGGAGATATGATTCAGAAATGCACCATGGAAGAAGTAGGATTGATTTTAGCTGGAAGGTTTTGCTCTATTTGTCCAAGTTTTTATGCAGTGAATTGACACCTAAACAATTGTCAAGAGAGTGCTCTCGTCATCCATCCTACCTTCTATTAAGCCTCATGATATTTTCTTCTGGAAAGTTATTACATTTTGTTACTTTTATTATTTGTAGTTGAGTTCTTACTCTTAGAAAGATGCCCTAATGAAGAATGTTAGTGCTAGAAGTAGTTGTAATCTGTAGAAAAATATCATGATAATCTATGGAGCAAATAGTAGATTTTAATGCAGAGAGCAAAAAAAAAAAAAAAACCACAAATATAAGTGATAATGTGATAAAGAGATTAGGAAGTTGAAGATGGACACGGAATTAGCTCTTTGAGCTCATAAGGAGAAATAAAAGTTGAAATTCTTTTGTTCCTATCTTGTTCTAAATAAATTTCTCTAGGTTTTTCTTTTGATATTTAGTTCAAACAACTTTTTACACTTGCTATTGGCATATTTGGCAAAGATTGAATATTGATTGGATGGTAGTAGTTTAGATAGGCATGAGTTTTTTAAATCTAGCTAATTACTCTGGAGGGTTTATGAGATAGTAATTGTAGTTATGGAGTTGTGGTCAAAGGAGTATGTCATATTTATGTTTCTGAATTAGGTCTTGATGGTATGTATCTTGTCTTTTTCAAAGGTATCGATACACTTGTATGTCTTCTTCATTTATGTAGATTCATAACGGTTCAATTTGGTCACAAGTATTGGTAGTGAAAATTCATTCTAACAACTACTACAACCACTTTCACTAGCTTCTCATCACTCTTTCTAACCCAACCACCCCTAGTAGAATTCTTATTTTCATCCTATTGTGAGAAGAAGAAACAGGGGCGGAATCAGCTTCAATTTTGAGGGGGGCAAGTACAATATAAAAATAATTAAATATTTAAAAAATAAATATAAGGTATTTAAAAAAATTAAGCAAGAAAAAAATGTGTAATAAAATTGTCATGAAAAACACGAAAGAAAATATTAAAATTAAATTTAAAGAAATATATAGACATTTTAGGACAAGTTAGCACAAAATAATTTTTAGGGGGGGCAAAAGTAATTTTTTAGGAGGGGCAAAAAAAAAAATTTCTCTTTAAATTTTTTTTTCTCTCCTAAAAAACAATTTTTTTTTTTGAGGGGGGGGGCAATTGCCCCCCCTAACTATATGGTGGTTCCGCCAGTGGTTCAGAAAGTGTATATTGAACATAATAATGAGTTGTATTATAAATTGATTAAAAAATGAAGTTAGCTATGTAAAAGATACATAAGGGTAAATCTTTAGGTCCAAATGAGCTAGCTATTTAAAATTGGATAATTATATGGGATACTGCAATGGTTTGGTTAATAAATATTTTCATTAGAATGTTTGAGACTAAGTGAATGCCAAATGATTAGAAAATATAAGTGATAATGTGATAAAGAGATTAGGAAGTTGAAGATGGACACGGAATTAGCTCTTTGAGCTCATAAGGAGAAATAAAAGTTGAAATTCTTTTGTTCCTATCTTGTTCTAAATAAATTTCTCTAGGTTTATCTTTTGATATTTAGTTCAAACAACTTTTTACACTTGCTATTGGCATATTTGGCAAAGATTGAATATTGATTGGATGGTAGTAGTTTAAATAAGCATGAGTTTTTTAAATCTAGCTAATTACTCTGGAGGGTTTATGAGATAGTAATTGTAGTTATTGAGTTGTGGTCAAAGGAGTATGTCATATTTATGTTTCTGAACTAGGTCTTGATGGCATGTATCTTGTCTTTTTCAAAGGTATCGATACACTTGTACGTCTTCTTCATTTATGTAGATCCATAACGGTTCAATTTGGTCACAAGTATTGGTAGTGAAAATTCATTCTAACAACTACTACAACCACTTTCACTAGCTTCTCATCACTCTTTCTAACCAACCACCCCTAGTAGAATTCTTATTTTCGTCCTATTGTGAGAAGAAGAACAAAGAATATTGTCTTTTTTGGGTGACTAGTTATCCCCAAAAAGTAGCTTGCAGCTAGTAGAGTACTTATTCATTTACTTTCACCTTCCAAAGTTTTTCATATAAGAGTTGAAGAAAATAACCGTTTTTTTTATTTGGATATATATATATATATATATATATATATAACAAAAAAATTGCAAGGTTATTTAAACGAGAGTTTTATTACACAATATAGAGAGTAATTATGTAATTATGGTTGCATATCTTAAGAATATAAAAAATATTTAAAAGACATAATTTCCATAATATGGGTTGGTAGAATTTGAACAACGAGAAGTTGTAAATATTTTAAGATAGGCTATGTGGAGAGGCAAATTGAAATTCTTTAGTTGAGCCAAACTTAGTGTGACATAAAATAGCTTGTTCCATTAAGAAGATTGGTGCATAAGTTTTTGGTGACTTTATATATAGATCATATATCAACACTGATAGTTGGAAATAGAGTGTGGAGGTGCATAGGGTTATTAAACAAAAGAAATGTGTTGTTAATGAGTGGAAATAGCTAAATACTATTAAGGGTTAAAATGATTTTAAGAAAGTTAAAAATCTTACAAAAGAGGGTATCTACCAAAAAAGTAAAAGCTAATACTTTTGATGATTTATAATGATATCCTTAATACCAAGAAAGAATAAAAGAGATACGTAAATTACGCAAGACAAAATAGAAGAAATCTAGAGATGATAAGTAAGCTAAATGCTTTAGAAGGGAAAGCAATCTGATCTAACTTTAATTCGACGACTTTAAGGAAAAGTGAAAATGTTAATTTGAAAAATATTACATGATTGTTTTAAGAGTGAATAGTTCAGAAAGTGTATATTGAACATAATAATGAGCTGTATTATAAATTGATTAAAAAATGAAGTTAGCTATGTAAAAGATACATAAGGGTAAATCTTTAGGTCCAAATGAGCTCGCTATTTAAAATTGGATAATTATATGGGATACTGCAATGGTTTGGTTAATAAATATTTTCATTAGAATGTTTGAGACTAAGAGAATGCCAAATGATTAGAAAATAAGCAATTTGGCACCGATATTTTAGAGCATAGTAGATGTTCAAGGTTATCCTAATTATAAAAATCAAAATTTTGTCATACAATGAAGTTAACATATATCAATCTACACCCGACCCCTCTTCCACCAAAAGTTTCACCTAGGTTCACTAGTTTTTAAAATTTTAAAGAAGTTAAAACCTTTCTAAAGTCAAATGAATGGGCCTATAATATTATCTCCTCTATTAAAACGAGTATATGAAGAAAATGCCCCCTCATCATCCCATCTTTTGCATATAAGAAGAAAATAATATTACATGCATATAGTTTTGTTACGGCTTTTGATGTTTGACTAAACTTGTATGTTGAAGTTTTAAGTTGTATGGGTGACACTATATGATCATTGGAAAAAGTTAGATTGGTTTTAAACCTTATAAATAATTAATTAGTTTGTACATGTATGCTTAAGAAAGACCATCTTTGATAAATAAACAAGTCAAGAAAAATATGTGCTAGCTGAGGCCAGAGAAACGAATATTTGTTGTAAATATGCTTTTATGAAGAATGAAACTGAATGACCAACCATAGGATTGCTTAGGTTTAAATAACCATTCCTTTAGTAAAGTAGGGCTCTCATGTGCAGCTGCATCCAACATATATTTTATTACATGGCCAAGCGAGCTATTTTTGAAACCCTTATTCTTGGAGCTGCAAGGGCTATGGATACATTTAGTATCAATTTTATTACATCTTACCCACACAGAACTTTGGTTTTATAGATTTTGTTCGAGCAATGAAAAATACTAAAGTTCTAAGAAATCCTGAAACTTTAGTGTGTGGTATAGCTACTGGCTATCGTTGCTTTAGTATACGTTTGTAATAAATTAACTTGAATTAGATAGGAAACTTTACTTATTTAGCTTGAATTTAAATTTGAAAGCTTAATCACACAATACATAGTAGCTGTTAGCGGTGCATTTCCTTAAAAGTGAAGAAAAAATACAAATATCTTACTATTTGACTACACTTCAAATGAGAGAAATTACCAATATTCTAGGATGTGGTGTTAAAAGAGGCAAATGAGAGCTTACAAAGTTGTGTTAGAATTAAGCCCCATTTGGTAATGCAATTTGATTTCTTTTCGTTTAAATAACTTGATATACTATACTTTAGGATTATGTAGGAATCATATACCATAAATGCAATACTTTTTGTGCAATCCTTTTACGGTTTCACAATGTTAGACAATGCATATGTATTTCAATTGGCAACTTGTCCATTTCTTAGTGAATGGTAGTGATTTTATTTCATATGAATCAGCATAGCACTTCCATATGAAGTGTTTGAATGTTAGGATTAATGTGGAGTACTGCTGGAGGGTGATTTAGGTTATGTTTCTTTATGCATCTAGAATGATGCATTGAACTTAAATTACACATAAAATTGTGATTTATAGATCTAACATCACTAAATGCACAGAAGTTTACTTTTTTAGGTACCAACCAAAAATTACAAGCATTATGACCCAGAAGATAATGCGATGATCAAATAAAGCTGAAGAAATCAACTATAAATTCTAATAACACTAAATCAGAGTGCACTTACAACCTATTCACCATAATTAGAATTTTAGTTATATCAAATTTGAAAGAAATCAAGAAATCCAGAGCTGATAGCAAAAATATTAAAAGAAACTATGAAAATGAAAAATATCACTAAAATAAAAACAATATTGGTCTCATGTTGTTGCAGGGATACCTTACCCCAGATGTTGCCTATCAAATTTACATTACACATGAAGGAACCTCACATCAAAGAGACTAAGATTGGAAATAAAATTTTATTGAATCAAATGTTGAATAATTACCTGCTTCTGGTTATTAATATATTAATTTTCATCCTAGATTAGTATATATGATTGGCACAAGGCTAATCTATTTCAATTCCAATCAATTCAAAATTCAGTTCCAATACAATAGAAATTAAAAAGAAATCACAAGATTGACTAATTCTCATGTAAACTAACCCAAAGTCTCGATAACAATCCAATCCCAATTCCCTTACACCACATTGGCTGATTAAGGATAACGATCAATACTTGCTAGAAGACGTAAGAAGACAAAGTTTGAAGACTCCATTAAGTTTTGAAGCCTGCTATGGTACCTATTACAGTTCTAGAGACAAAGAGTACATATTAATTATATTTTAGGATAATCAAAATAATTTTTGTATAAGCCTATAAGGAGTGGTTGCAATTTGTAATGTTTTTCTTCTGCGTCGCTTTCCATCTGTGTAGTGCTGATTTACTTGATGCTGAACAAAACTTAATCCATTATAAAAATAGCTTAAGATGGGAATAGGAGATTTTGATCAAATTAAGGTTTGTTAATGGCATAAATTCTAAAAATAATATTATTATGTATTGAATTTATGTTCTTTTTGAATATTCATTCCTTGAAATTCTTTGAATAAATCATTGAAAACGCAATTCTAGACTACTTAGATTTTGTTACCAGATTTATTTCCTTATATAAGCTTAAATGTCTCTTTTTGTATACCAAATTTATAAATCTCCTTTATCCATTATCCATTGCTAGCAAGGGCATCCAACAAGGAGGGCCTTTTAGCAAAGGCAATATGTGATTGACGTGAGTTCTCGATTTGTAAATATGTCAGAATGTTGTTTTTTAGGAATCTAAGCCATTAATGTATATTGCTAGGAGGAAGTTAGTCGACCTTGCATTTTTTGCTGTGTTAGTTGGTATTTTACTTATGTGTAAGTAGGTTTTGGCGGATGTAAAAGGATAATCAAATTCAGAGAGCTATTAGGAGAAGGGATTTATTAGGCCTTCGTTTATTTTTATTGGTCTTTAACTAATTTGCTATGTGAAAAATCTAGAGAGAGAGAGAGGATAAAGGGAGAAAGAAAATATGAGAGGAAATCTTGGGAGTTGTTATTATATTGTGTATTTTTTTTTATTTGAACTAATGGAACAATCATTATTCGATGCAATCTTGAACATATGCTTGTTAGCTGAACTATGTAAATCTTGGTTTACTTTACTCCTTTGTTGGTTGGTCTCTTTTGTTGTTACTTAGTAGTTTATTGTATTCACTCTTGGTTTCTACTTTCGCATAAAGTTTGTTATTTCTAACATTTAGTTTCAAATCTTAAGAGGAATACAATTGGCATAAAGTTTGAGTCAAGAAGTTTCATGGCTCAAATAGTCTAATGCTTTACACAACATTCTTGGTTTTCTAAACTACCAGGGACTTGTGAAGGCACTTATCTGGTGTGTAAATACCTTGAGATTGCGATTATGTGTGAAGAGATAAGACTTTAGAGGGATGAAAATGCTTTCTTGGCAATCTAATTGTGTTTGGTTTTTGCAAAGCTTTTGGAGGAAAAATGTGTTCATGCGAGATCAATTAAGAGGGAGTTTTGTACATGATCAAAAACCTCTTAAATTAAATTTTATCATAATCTAATATTTTATATGGTTCACATGCAGGAATTATACCTATTAATTCAATTATGGATGACTTTATTTCCATTTTTCTGAATTTTGAAGTGGGAGCTTTTGTATATGATCAAAAACCTCAAACAAAATTTATCATGTTGTATTTGGTTCAGATGTATGAATTATACCCATTAAATCAAATCTTAATGAGTTTAAGGTTTTTGAAGAGCTTTTGGAGGAAAAATTGAGTGTGTGTGCGTGTGTGTTTGGGGGGGGGGGATTGTATATGATACAATCAATTTAAAGGATGCTATGATTTTTTTTAAAATATTTTACTTCTGGGTTTTAGAGTGTTTGTTATAAAAATTGACTCAAGGAGTTTTGGTTTTAGATAAACGTTTTGAGAAAGAATCTATTTTTAATCATTGTAGGAGTAAATTTTTTTTGCAGAATTAGAATAAAATTTCTCCTGCAAGAAGAAATGGCACATTATGAGAGATTGTCTTTTTTTTAAAGAGAAAGAAGCAACACGCAAATAACAATCATAAGGAGGACAAGCTAACAAATTCTAATTGTCGTAGATTCTTCTTCGAAAAGTGATGATCTTTTTGGCAACTATGAAACTAAATGTAATGATCAATTAATTTTGAATTTAGCCTTCTTAAATCATATGCCCTTCTAAGGAGCTATTATTTTTACTTATTAGTCATGTGTTAATGGCTATTTTTATATGTACAATATTATGATATGCAAGATGGTTGTTTTTAGCATTGTGAAGTTGTGGATGCATGATGTTGTGATTAGAACCTTCTTGGAGTTAGGCATGTACCAAAATTTATGAAAATCTTGATGTATTTAAGTGTTTTCAATTATGCAGATGCAAATGCTCAAGAGATTTTAAGTCCTAATGAATGAAAAGAGTTGGTGGATTCTTATATATTATAATATGCAACCTCAAGTGGTGCTGCTTCAGTTACATCTTTTGTAATAGTGCATTATGATTTGAAGAAGCGAAAAAAGTTTGGCTTCTTAGCAAACGCTACATGATATTGTTATCCTTACTCTTCCAGCAATTGATAGAGAGGACACCCGTGTATGAAAACTTTGATAGTTAGCAAAGAGGAGTCCATGAGGTGATACCTGTAGAGAGATCCTCTGACATTCTCTTAAATAATGATGAAGAGAGTTGGGTTCCAATTGGAAGCGAAGGCTGGCTTCAGTTTCAATGGGATGAGTGACATAAGATCAATAGGACTAGAGGGAGGAAAGTAGGATTTTTTTTTTCCTCATGTGTGGAAGTAATCATGTAATATAGATAGATTTGGATTGGTCTAAAGGATAGAAAAAAGCTAAGCTTAAAATTATATGGATTATTTGACTTGTGTTGAACTTGTGTTGACATGTTTGATTGTGGGCCTACCTTTTCATTCTCTTAAAAGTAGTAATGCTGATTAGTAACTCCTAACATAAGCCCTCTCAGGCATGTCATAAATAACGATTGGGACAAATATTAAGACCTTTGATGCATATGCTAATCTCCTTCCATGGTCAAGATGTTCTTGCCTTACCTTGCCTTGGTGCAAACCTATAAAATAGTTCTACTTTAATTTGAAGTTTTTAGATTGGAGTCATGAAAATATTCTCTCATTGACATAGGGTTAAGTTGAGTATCAGCCCCTCAGATCTGACATTGGTTGGAGCTCCATGCATTGGATATGCCTTTTTATATAGAAAAAATAAAAAAGTAAAATACTTTTTATTATTATTTTTCTACTTCAGAATACTCATGTTTTGTTGAAATAGCTTGAGCCTTGCTTGAGGCACATTCATTTGCCATTGGTTTGGTCTAAAGATTGGATTTGATTGTATCAATATGTGGAGATGAGCATGGGATTAAAGAAATTATTAAGATGTTTATTAAAATTATGCAACATCGTACACGGAATGACTTTACCCTTAGAGATAGGATACAAAATGAGCATATACGTGAAAAGGTTGGAGTAGCTCCAGTAGAAGATAAGATTAGAGAGATTCGCCTTAGATGGTTTGGTCACATAAAACGGCGGCCTTCCAATGACCTGGTTAGGAGAGTAGAGGTATTAGATTTGACTTATGTTAAGAAAGGTAGAGGCAGACCTAAAAAGACTTGGTTAAAAAATATCAAGAATGACCTTCTTTATTAGATTTAAACGAGAATTTGACCTTTAATAGGACACAATGGAGAAAAAGGATTAATGTAGCCGACCCCACGTAGTGGGATAAAAGCTTGATGTTGTTGTTGTTTTTGTTCATGGAATGACTTTATTTGAAAGAAGAGTTGTTTGTTCTTGGAAGAGTAGGAGTATCCTTGGTAGTGGATAATCCTATGCAGAAAATAAACTTTAAAGCGTATGCAGGAATAATAGGGATGCGTTAATAAGATGTTGTATAGGGAAAGATATGAGGAGAATGAGTAGACCATAGTTAATATGGATATAAGTTGCGCAGTGGCTTACATTACACAGAGTCAGCACCCTTCAGACTAAGTAGAAAGAATTGAAAATAATTTGTGAAGTCAGCCTCAAACAGTTAAGATAAAGTTTTGTTGTTGACCATGATGATATTGATGACTTGAAATTTGATTGGGCTTTTTCAAGATTTTCTAGCAAACCTAGGAAATTGGTGCCTTATCCATTCTTAGTTTGATTGTTTGATGATTATTTCTTTGTTTAAATTTTGAGGCATGTTATTGGTGTTTCAGTTGAATCCTAGCATTTTTTTGTAATTTTATCAGGAAAAGTGGCTAATGGCATGCCTGTACTTATTTGAATATGAGTGCATTTTTTGAGCATATCAATTTGTTAGCCAATCTTTACAATCCAGCCTTGGTTCTTTCTTCTTCCAAATTATTAATGTTTCTGATTTTCCCATAGCTTTCTACAAATTGCATCAGCCTTCCTTTTTATACTTTAAATTTTCACTTCCCAGAGTCTTATTTCCACTTTAAGCATGACTACAAATTTTATTTATCTGAGTGCAGGCCTGAAATGGTGGTAGGGTGGTACCATTCTCATCCTGGCTTTGGCTGTTGGCTCTCTGGCGTTGATATTAACACCCAGCAGGTGTGGCTGTCTTTTGCGGTTGATGTGCTTTGTTTTAAATTACATTTGCACTCATTTGGCAATCATAAATTTTATGTCAATTGTGAAATGTTGTCTTACTACAGAATTTGTTTGCTTTGTGGAAGTAACCAAACATTTTAAAACATTCTGTTGGAATGAAAATATGCATAAAAATGTCAAATGTGTGTGATTGTGTTATTTTACATGCTTTATTCATTTTATTTAAGGGATTCATCTGCCTGTGTTAAGTAGTTCATCTAATTTAACTAACTAGCAGCATTGGAATGGCCTTCAGCTGATATTTAGGCAATCAAAAGATAGGGAAAGAGAGGGTGACATCGATGATAAGGTGTCATTTTGATGAACTGAAACTTGTCATTTTGAGCATGGTTGTCTTTAAACATGCCTTAAGATTCATCTTTTTAGTGTGAGAGTATGAAATCATGGTTGAAGAAAGGGCTTGTATCAAACTTATTGAACTTTTTCTTTTTTAGATATTGTGTGTAAAACATGCCTATAATATGGGCTCCTATAAAAAAGAGATGTGTTCTCTAGTAAGTCTTTCCACTATTCCCCTATTGTCCATCACAGTTTATTCCCTCATCATTTCTGTTTAGGGCTGTCAAAATCGGGTCACAGGTCAAGTGCGGGTCCAACCCGAAACTGGCCTGACCCGTTTTTTAAAATGAGTCACTTTCTCGGACCCGAACCCGACCCGCTTCGGGTCTGGGCCAACCCGACATGACCCTCTAGCAGTTGTAAATTTTTGAGAAAAAGATGAGGCTTTCAGACATTACAGACGATGAAGGGAAAGAGAGAGCTTTTCTCCTCTCTGAAATCAACGCCTCTAGGATATCCAAGTATCCAACCAATAAAAGAGCCGGAGAGGTTACCGGGAAGCAAATAGACGTGCTTCGCTTTTTCGAGCAGCTCAACCAACCAGATCAAAGAGGCAAACAGAGGGAGAGAATGAAAGCATGTGAAAAGGTTACCGGGAAGCAAACAAGGATAAAAAGCCTAAAAAAATCCCTCATCTTCATTATGTGACCAAATGCAATTGAAAGAAACGACTAAAAAAACTAATAATAATAATAAAAAAACAAAGTGATGAACTTCTTCTCCCCGAAGCCATTTGGGTTGGATTTGTCGATTTGGAAGGAAATCGGGCAGGTGGCGATGCCTGGATCCATTATCAAGCGATGGATTCTGAAGGGGTGGGTGAAAAGGCTTAGGAGGGTTTAAGCTGCGTGAGGACGCTGTTGAGCGATGGGGTTATATCCAATGATGGTTTGTCTGATTTTGGGTAAAAAACGAGTCAATCTCGGGTTTTCGGGTCAACCCAAATCTGACCCGATTTTTGAAACAGGTCAATTTATTGAACTCGAATCTAACCCGTATCACTTTCGGGTTGACTCTAATCTGAAATTTTTGGGTCAGATTTGGGGTCGTGTCAAATATTGACACTCCTTTCCTGTTGGCTGCTTTTCTTGTTGGCTTTCTCTTACTGCCTCAGCTAATTCCGTGTCTATGGTTTGTTTCCGTGTTGTTTGTGACTTTGTAGCAATTCCACTATCACACTACATGCTCATCGGATTGTGCCTCCTATCGACTCTTGATATTTTTTACTATAGTTCCAAATCGCCTCAATAAACAGTTATTCTATCATTGAATGTTTTGGAAAATTTTCTTTTTCAAGCAGAGCTATGAAAAAGTCTAGATTCATCATGGTAGGGGTGTCAGTTTGAGTTTGCAGGTTAGGTTTGGGTATGACCCCAAGTTGAATTGATCCGAATATGCATGATTTGAACACGACCCGTTTATCATACTGGCCAAATTTTCTGACCCGAACTCAACTTGAGTAGAAACTTTTCAACCCATCATTTGACTTGTTTTTTATATAGATCATATAATTTTTTAGATCAACAAGAATTGTTAAGCAGAGTAGATGTATTAAATTTGGCCTATGTTAAGAAATGTAGAGGTGGACCTAAAAAGACTTGGTGAGAAAGTATTAGAAATGATATTTTTTATTAGATTTAAATGATAATCTGACTCACAATGAAGAAAAAAAATTTCACGTATAATCCATTTAACTCGAACCATGTTGGGAATTAAACCATGAAACAAAATAAACAAGAAAATAAAGGTGCAAAGAAGAAAAAGAACACCAGGATTTAACGTGAAAAAACCCGAAACCGGAAAAAAGCTACGGAGGCACATAACACCAAGAAATTTACTATGAAAATTGGAAGAAATTATAGAGATCTCTCTTCCTACCTACTCTCTTTTGTCTCTCTTCACTTCATGGATTGTTCTACTCACATGATAGACAAAAAGACAATTTTGTTGCCCCAAAGGATGCAATTCTTCAAGTGGAATAAGAAGAAGAGGGAAAAAAACTGCTCAGTCCGACTCGTAACACCGTGATGCTAAGGTCAGGAGGGCCGCAATGCTCCACTCTCTCTGAGTTCATCCTGTAGCGCCTTGTCATTGCAACCTACAATGCTCGAGTGTACAGCGCGCACGATGCTATACGACTGTACAAACATAAATCATTTTTTTCGGCGGCTTCGCTCCTGAAACCTCAAGTAGGGGGTGTGCACTGCCCTCCCTGCAACCTCCTGACAAGCTCCTCATCGAGCTCGATCGACGTCTAAGTCATTAGTACAGCTTGATTGATCGATTCAATTAGATTTCACACAGAACTAACAACCCAAAATGATTATTGGGTCAATTTTGAATCAATTTTAGGTTGGTCAACCCGAACCCAACTAGATAATAAACGAGTTACGATTTCTGACTAGAGCTTGGATTTTTTGTGTAGGTTTCGAGTTGGGTCAATTATTGGCATCCATATTTTCTAGATATATTGAAACTTACAATTTTCTTATTTTTGTTAGTGGAATTATGAAAAATTTGGATTCATTCTGGATATATTGGAATTAGTTGTTTTTGAGTTATTTCTTACATATTTTTGAAGTCTATAAATAGAACCCCCGAAGCATTTGATAATGAATATTGAAATAAAATCATAGTGCTGTTCTCTCTTATGCATGTGCTTGTTGTATGTGTATGATTCAAGTGCTTCATTGGTTTGGATGGTTTACTTTGCCATGGTGGATTCATTTCCTGGAGTGAGGCTTTCTTATTCTCTTTGGGTGATTTCGATCATTTTTTATCATCTTTTATTTTATTTAATGGTTGTTTTGGACTTTTGTATGGTGATTGAAATATTTTCAAGATATTTGCTGTAGTTTTCTTTTTTGAATCATGAAGTTGAATGTTGCTAGAATTTAATTTCATCAATGTTTTTTCTTGTGGAATCTCAGATTTAGGAGGTCAATAAATTATCTTTCTGGAGTAAATAATATTTGTTGTCTTTACATTCAAAGAATGAATTTTTGATGAAGTATGAATTGCTAACGTATGAATTGTGATTTCTTTACTTTTCAGCTCGCATGTCATTCTAAGGTTGCATTAGAAATCCTCATCCTTCAACTGTCCTACATCTCTACTCCGGCCTATGTAATAGGTGTAATTCTTACATGTCTTTTCTATATATGTAACACCCCATGTAAGCTTCATTATATTTCAAATATTGTTTATGCGTCTAGTGTACTGTGGATTTGGGATGATTTATTGCTTCACGGGGTTCTGGTGATCCTAGATTGATCTCCTTTTGCAACTCATTCTGAGAATTACTTCAGACTGTTTTTCTAAATTTCTATTACTGTTCATCTATTAACCTACAATGTAAATTACATCATTTTTAAGTTCTTCAAGTATAATCAGATCTCCTGTCAATGATGCCATTGTTATATGGCCTTTGATGGTTTCACTGTGGTCTTAATGCCTCTGTGTTTTTCTATTCAGAGCTTTGAAGCCTTAAATCCTAGAGCCGTCGCTGTTGTGGTCGACCCAATCCAGAGTGTTAAAGGGAAAGTGGTGATTGATGCTTTCCGTTTGATCAATCCACAGACCATGATGCTAGGCCAAGAGCCTCGCCAGACCACGTCCAACTTGGGACATCTCAACAAACCCTCAATCCAGGTGGGGTACCTATGAATAATTAGTCGCTTGTGCCATAATAATCATCTTAATTAGACTCATTAATAAAATTTTCTTTCGTAATGATTATTAGGCACTCATTCATGGTCTCAACCGGCACTACTACTCTATAGCTATCAACTATCGAAAAAATGAGCTCGAGGAAAAAATGCTTCTAAACCTGCATAAGAAGAAATGGACAGATGGCTTAACGTTGCGACGATTTGATACCCATTCAAAAACTAATGAGCAAACGGTGCAGGTAATAATAGTGGGATTATTCCTTTTTGTCAACTGATCTGCCATTTATTTTTTAGTTTAAGTTTGCATCTTCTCAAGTGAAATATTAGATTGAGTAGTTGTATTTCTTACTGCTGGTTTCAATATTTTTCTTTTGCTATTTGCCTTGGTATTGAGCAGGAGATATTAAACTTAGCCATCAAATATACCAAATCGGTCAAGTCAAATATTGTGTAGAGTAGTTGTATTTTCTATCTGCTGGTTTCAATCTTTTTCTGTTGCTATTTGTGTTGGTATTGAGCATGTGATATTAAACTTAGCCATCAAATATAATAAAGCAGTCAAGTCAAATATTTGATTAAGTATTTGTATTTTCTAGCAGCAGCTTTCAAAAAATTTTTTTTTTCTGTTGCTATTTGCTGTGTTTTTTTTTTTATTTGTATAATTTTAGTAGTAATAAACTTAATGAGGGGGTTGTGTTTTGGGCAATCAAGTCATTAATAAGAGTACACGTTTTAAATATCTTGGATCTATTCTTCAGAGTAATGATGAAATAGATGGAAATATTATATGCAGAATTCAAGTTGGATGGTTGAAGTGGAGGAATGCATCGGGCTTGTTGTGTGATAGAAAAGTACCCCTCAAACTTGAGGGAAAATTCTATGAGATGGTGGTGAGACTTGTAATACTTTATGGTGCCAAATGTTGGCCATTAAAAGAGAAGCATATTACTAAGTTAAGTGTTGCAGAGATGAGGATGCTTAGGTGGACGAGTGGCTTTACCCTTAGAGATAGGATACGGAATGAGCATATACGTGAAAAAGTTGGAGTACCACTAGTGGAAGACAAGATTAGAGAGAGTCAACTTAGATGGTTTGGTCACATAAAACAACGGCCTTCCGATTACCTTGTTAGGAAAGTATAGGTATTAAATTTGACATGTTAAGAAATGTAGAGGTAGACCTAAAAAGACTTGGTTAGAAATTATTATAAATGATATTTCTTTATTAGATTTAAATGATAATTTGACTTTAAACAGGACGCAATGGAGAAAAAGAATTCATGTAGTGGGACAAAGGCTTGATGTTGTTGTTATTGTGCTATTTGCTGTGGTATTGAGCAGGAGATTCTAAACGTAGCCGTCAAATATAACAAAGCACTCTAGTCAAATATTCGTTCGAGTAGTTATATTTTCTAATTGCTTGTTTCAACCTTTTTATGTTGCTGTTTGCTGTGGTATTGAGCAGGAGATGCTAAACTTAGCCATCAAATATAATAAAGCAGTCCAAGAGGAGGATGAACTGCCCCCGGAGAAATTGGCCATTGCGAATGTGGGTAGGCAAGATGCAAAGAAGCATTTGGAAGAGCATGTGTCCAATCTAATGTCCTCCAATATAGTCCAAACGCTGGGTACAATGCTGGATACTGTAGTGTTCTAGATGACAACTTTGGCTTTCCATGAAACGACTCAACCCTTGTGCTTTCAATAGAATGTGTTGCCATTGTCTTTTGTTTCATGATGAAATATGGTAGAGATTAGTCTGCAATTTCTATTTTTTCCTGAAATACTGGTCTCACTCTTGTTAGTTATTTAACTTATCGTTGTACTCTTCAATTGGTTTAAAACAGGCATTCTAAATAATACTTTTTTTAAATGCTTTGTGCTCCAAAAGAATATTTAGGGCTTTTTGCCAATGCTTGGGATCTTTAAGCCTGTAATGTTTAGTGCTGTTTGTCTTACTGGTAGCTATATTTGGAATTTGCTGGGCTATGCTTTTCTGATGTTACTGTTGGAATTTTTCCAATGCAGCATTATTAACCAAAATTGTTAGTTTGATTTGCCTAAAATAGGCAAATTCTTAGAAACTAGGAAAGTTGGTAGTTTTTTTATAACAAGTTCCTATTTCTTTCTGGCTGCTTTTCTTTCAAGTTAAGCTCAGAAACCAAATTAAGCCCAAGTATTGGAGAGATCATCAAAAGTATTATTTGAGAGAGATTGTGGGATTTTTCAAATATAGGCCTCGTTTGGTTGCAGCATTCCTTTTGCATAAGCGGAGTTTAAAGAAACGGAGTAAACAGAGTTTGATTAAGCGGCATTTTTTTTTTCTTTTGAGATCGGCAGTATTACGAAGATATAAGAAAAGAGATTCTATAAAAGACGTGTTAACAAACAATATATACTAATTGTTTTCATTTTCATCGATTTAAATTGAAAACGGTGTATTAAGAAGAAACAAACGAGGTCATAGTGAAGTGAAACTCTTCAATATTATTCTAAGATTTCTTTTCATGATAACCTGAAATATCATTATTTTCTAAGCGTACGTACTTGTAAGACAATATTGCATGGAATCTATATAATTGATGATAATTAAAATACAAAGATAGTTACATATATGATAGAAAATCAATCACAAATATTTGAATGGACGGCAATCAAGCTTGCTACAGGTGAAACTCCAGCTTCTTCTCCAGCACTGCCCTCTCCCCTCATCGCAGCAGCCGCACAGCACTCCCAGCGACTCCAACACTTTCACATACCCTTAAATTCAAACATTTACAAAACAGCAATTAATTAAAACAATCCAATCCCTAATTTTAAAGCAATCATCTGAGCTAATTAATCATAAAGAACAAGCAATTCTGCTCACTCTCTTGTTCAGAAGAAGGAAGAAGCCTGGCCTCTGCTTGTAGAATCGAGGAGGAGGATGAGAGCAACAGAAGTAGCAGCAGTGAGCAGGTGAGCTCCATAGAAGAAGAGCAAGGTAATGATTCTACATATAATATGTGGAACTCTTTATTGGTTGGGCTGTCTAATTCTTCCAAGTCTAGAAGAGAAGAGTCTACGCGTTTCCACATCCTTCAAGTCTTAAAGTGCTGGGGGAGGAAACTTCCTCAGTTCAATTACTTCATGAGGAGAAATTATTAGCAGACACGTACTTGGCAAATCATAGGTGTATATAAATTGCTCTGTCCACCTATGATTTGTTAGGAATTCTAACAAATTTTATATAGGTGTGTATTTATTCAAAAATTCAAGTAGGAGCATCTCGTTTTATTCTGTGCGGAGGTCCGATGAGATGAATGAGGTGCAGTCATGTAGCGGTACCGAGTAATACCGAGCCGCAGTATACAACAAAGAAGTGACATGACTCATTCTGGTTGATCTCCATAAAATAATTAATCCGCTTTTAGAGATGAGAGTTTCTTGTCATCTCTATAAGACTAGATGCCCTTATTTAAAAATTTAAATGCCTCATTTTCTTCTAAGATAATACTATTAGAATATGATTTTTTTATACATATTAGATGTGGTCCTCACCTTTGTTATTTTCTTCACATTCCCATTATATTGATGGTGACTATTACTTTATTTTCTTCAAATTTAGATTTCTAATTAGAGGATGAGGAGGAGATATTGAAAGTTTGAAGGGACATAGGAAGGAAAGCTGGGCTTTCGGAGCCCACACCGCCGCAAATATTCTATATTTTTTTCATTAAAAATTTATACACGCCACCTTCTAAATGAGTGATGCTCATACCTTTTCATATATTCTTGTTACGATTTGAATATTACTAATAAAATAATTAAAGAAAGACCTCATAAGTCAGAATGATTTAATATGATTCACATTAATCTTTTACATCAAAGTTCCATGAATTTTACCATATTACCCAAAAGATATAATTGCAGAGAATGATATATATTAAATAAAAAAAAGTATCATAATTTTCTTTTAAAGTATTATCATTTAACATACATAATAACATTTATGTAATCTTTTTAATAAAAAATAACAATAAAATTTCAATTAAGAACAAATTTAACATTTTTTTTATGACCACGGCTTGGTTTTGATGTTTATTGTGGTTGTAGTTTTTTATAAAGTTGATTGTGAAATTACTGTGAGGCTTTGTTTGGGATGGCATTCTTGCTGCTTCTTAAAACAACTTTTTAGATAAAAAATTTTAATTTTTATATTTAAAGCTGCTTTAAGAAGCAATGAGAAAGCCGTCCCAAACACAATCTTAGTTATTCTGGTTGCAAAAAACAGCTTTTCATTATAAAAAAATATGAAATTTTGTGAGAAATCAGAAACAAAGTAATTATTAAACAGAATTGTGATTGTTGTTTCAAAAATAAAATAGACAGAAAATTATTCCAAATAGATCTTTTAAGGCATTGTATGTTTTTCCACCAACTAAAAGCGTTCATAAGTCCTAAGAAATGGAGCTCGTATTGCTAACATTTAATGTAAAGATCTGTCTTTCTTTGTCATGTAAAATGAAATATAGATTTTGTGTGGCCCTTTTGTCACTTTTTTTCAATCGGCCAATGGCCGTCGAGCTCGAAGAATTCTAAGCCCACCATTGGAAGAAAAAAATATGTTGAACTTTTTATGATCACATTTGTAGACTAAAGATTAAGGCTTTATTTATTATAATTTTATACTTTTTTATAAAGTTATTGCAAAGAGTGCAATTTTTTAAAGTTGTTGTATAAAATAAGTTTTTGATACAAAAATTTTTAACAGTAGCAAAAAAGCCGTCGCCAAACATAGATTATGGTTGAGATATGAAAAAATAGTCCAATAAAAAAATTATCTCAAACGAAATCTAAAATTGTGCAACAAAGTAATAATTATACTTATTTGTGCCACCACCACCAAGAAAAATAGTTAGTTCTAGCACACCTAGAGGGTGTAGCTTATTTCTTGATGATCATATCTTTTCCTATATATGAATGGTGGAGTTTACTCGAGGTTATAGCACTCAGTTTATTAATGGCAATTATAATCTTCCATGTCACTAAATGAAGGAGTGTTGGATGTGCCAAAATGGATCTTGTTAGTCGAGAGACGAGTACTTTGAGAAGTAATAAATGGTGATAATGATGGTCAATAGAAGAATGATGGTCAGAAAATACTAATGTCGTTTGCAAATGATGACTGTTAAGAGATAGATTGATATCGCTCCCAAGAACAGAGAGCAGGCCAGCAAATTTTCTGGGCGTAATGGCTTTCTTTGGGAACCGAAACCACCACCTGAAATTGAATTCAAGATACATAAGATAACAAAGAAACATAACAAGAGAATTCTTGTCAAAAACCTCCCCTCATTCCCAACGGGACAAATATGCATATAGATATGGTGGTAAAGGACGAAACAGAGCAGGCTATACAACTACTACTTTTTTTTTTTAGAATAGATAAATAAAATCAAATTGTTCATTCTTGCTGTCCTCTCTCTGTCTTCCTCATTCGATTCATGGATTTCATCATGGTATCAGAATAAGGAATGATCCTTATCAATCGCTCCATGGCGAATCCGGCATCCATCGCCTCTCAATCCGAAGCTCATTCTCGTATCCTCTACTCTCACCAGGTTATCTCCCCGTCCCTGAAATTCGTCATCTCCAACCTCAAATTTCTTGTTCCAAATCAATTGACTCAGGACAACTACCCCATCTAGAGCAATCAAATCGTTAAAGTCCTCAAGGCAAATGGATTCACCATCTTTCTTGATCCTCAATCGGCTTCCGCGCCGTCCACCACTGCGTCGGCAAACGAAAATACTGATCCAAATAAAGATTCCTCCAGCTGGTTCGTCACCGATCAAAACCTGGCTGCCGCATTGTGCTCCACTATCTCCCCTTTGGTTCTTCCCTATGTTATTCATCTTGAATCTACGAATGAGATTTGGCGTGCACTGCAGACTCGTTTTCAATCTTCAAATAGATCCAAAGTTATACAGCTCAAGAACGAGCTACACAACGTATCAATGAAGAATCTTTCAATGTCTCAATACCTTACTGAGATAAAGAAGATTGTAGACAACATTGCCTCGACGAGATCATCTGTAGATCTTGAAGACATTATGATATATATTTTGAACGGGTTACCTCCTTCCTACTTGCCGTTCGATCACTACGTCCATCCACACTATGCAATTTTCTCTCAGTCTTGACAGTATTTACGCTCTTCTCATAAGCGAGGAAATTCACCTCCAGACAGCGTCAATGAAGTTTCCTGCAACGATAGACAACCAAGTCGCTCTCTATGCATCCAAAGATCGCGGTCGGAGAGGCAGACAACGTCCGGCTTCAGACAGAACTCAAACCGGCAGATCTGCCCAGTATTCCAACCTCACATGTCAAATCTGCAAAAAGAAAGGCCACTCTGCCGATGCGTGTTGGCATCGTCTCAACCGGAATTAAGTTCCATCCCAAAATTCATTCAAGAACAATCAGGCGCTTCTTGCCAACGCCGATAACAACACCTCAGCTGACTGGTATATCGACTCCGGCTCTTCCACACATATGACAAATTCGGCTGACAACCTTATTTCCTCAAACGTTTACAACGATACAGACACAGTGACTATAGGGGATGGAAGAATAGTTCCCATTGCTCACTCGGGCACGGGACTTCTTCCTAATGTAGGAGAAGGAACTTGAGTGGCCCGAGATGCAGGGTCGGTCGTAGCATCTGAATTGCTAATAGTGGAGACCGGTATGAGCAGAGATGGGTGCCTTATAGATTCGGGGTAATGTTATAATTATACACGTGTACAATTATAACTGGACAACAAGAATAAACAATTTGATTTTATTTCGTCAAACAGAGATTATGATTGAGATATGAAAAAAATAGACCAATAAAAAAGTTATCTCAAACGAAATCTAAAATTGTGAAAAAAATTATTGTTAATGTTTGACACTTTGACTTGATAATTAATTTAATTATACTTATTTGTGCCACCACCAAGAAAAATAGTTAGTTCTAGCACACCTAGAGGGTGTAGCTTATGCCTTGATGATCATATCTTTTACTATATATGAATGGTGGAGTTTACTCAAGGTTATAATACTCAATCATAATCTTCCATGTCACTAAATGATGGAGTGTTGGATGTGCAAAAATGGATCTTGTTAGTCGAGAGACGAGTACTTGAGAAGTAATAAATGGTGATAATGATGGTCATAGAAGAATGATGGTCGGAAAATATTAATGTCGTTTGCAAATGATGGCGGTTAAGAGACAGATTGATATCGCTCCCAAGAACAGAGAGTAGCCTAGCAAATTTTCTTGGCGTGATGGCTCTCTATGCGAACCGAAGCCACCACCTGAAAATGAACTCAGGATACATAAGATAACAAAGGAACATAATAAGATAATTCTTGCCAAAAACCTTCCCTCATTCCCAACGGGACAAATATACATATAGATATGATGGTGAAGGACGAAACAGAGCAGGCTATACAACTACTACTAAGCTACAACAAAAACTAAAGGTTACAAATAGAGCACACATGCCAAATACAAAAAATAAAATAAGTCAGCATCAGCATCACATACATTGGTGGACGATGGTCAGACAATAATAATCGAGCAATAACGATTAGATGATAACGATCGGGTCGCGTTGATCAAACGATGGTGATAGAGCAATTGATGTTGGGTGATACAATTACTGGTAGTAATGATAATTGTCATTGATTGTCGGATAGGACTTTGAAATTCTTTGGATTTTTAAGCTTTCTCTAATTTCAACTTTCTTTCATGTTTATGTAGTCTATTTATAATTTTTTGAAGCATTATTTTAGTATTTCTAGCCAAAATCCTATCTAATCCATCGAACAACCCATGTTGATTTCCTTGACAGTTCCTTCATCATTTAAGTACCTTAATTTGTATTGGAATTGAGTAATCATGGGTATGTTTGTTTTCTCTCAACGAATTGATCGTCTTTTTGATTATAAGCAAGCAGGATTCAACAATTGTTTGGTGCTTCAAATAATATCTCAAAGTTTTTTTATTGTACTTCAAGTGAACGCAGAATTAATTTGTTAGATCGCATGCAGTTAAAAAATATATTATAAAAAATAATAATTATGCAACAATCAAATGATCAATTTAATAGGTACATCATTTTCTATAAGATAATTTCAATAATCTCAAGCAATAAAACAAGGCCTAAATAGCAAATTAATAGAGCCCACACAATCTTTAAAGGTTTGCTAATTTCCAAATAAGTTTGTAAGTTGCCTAAGACAAGCCCAATCTCTTTCATCTCATGGCTTCATTGCTTAGCATTGTTTGTTTTATGTAGGAGCCCACAAAGAATAGATTTTGGCCCTTTAAATGTAAATTAGATTCAATAATTATTTTAAAATGACATATTGAGCTATCTTTTAAATCTCAAGCATCGGTCGCGTGCAACTCCCTATCATGTAGAGAATAGAGGATTATTTATAGATTACCGAGAGTATCATCCCTGACATGAAATACTCTATTGAATGACACATATTGATTGATCATAGGCAATTCTTTTATCAATTAATATCATTAATGATGTCAATATCAAACACATTTATGCTCATTCGATTCATCTCATCATGACGCTTGATTTGAATAATATAAACAAGCAAGGTTTAGATATCATTTAGGCTTCGTTTGAGATGACTTTTTTATTGCTTCTTAAAACATCTTTCTTGTATAAAAATTTTAATTTTTAAACTAGAAAGCTATTTTAAAAAGCAATAAGAAAGCGTCACAAACGAAGCCTTAGTATTCAAATTAATGTCCTAAAGTTACTAGTTATACTTCAAATGTTTGATTTGGAATCATCTAGATTCCAATCGCATCACTTTTGATGTCGTTGAGTTCATCCTATCAAGACGTTCAGCTTGACTAATTAACATTCGAATTTAAATGTTAATTTTTAAATAAAAGATGCATCGAGGTTTAGTCCAAATCTGTCATCATGGGGTAGACAAAGAGTAACAAGCAAAAATAAATGCTACATATAAAATGGTTGATAGTTGTGATAAGAGTAACAGAGATTGCACACACACCGAGGAAAAAAAAACTTCAAAGCATATAAATCAAAAACAAATTTCAGAGCTTTAGATCGCCATTTTTAACCTTTTTCACAACAAACAAAAATTTTAATCAATCTTCAACCAACAAAAAACTATAATTTATCATATCATCAGCTGATGAGAACAGAAAAAAAAAAAAAAAAACTGTTTTAGCTTCTCAAGTGCTTGATATAGTGCCACGTTATAACATTTTTGGTACTCCAGCAAGCTCATGACAAACCTCCGAGGCTCTGAAGTTCATCCATGCAAACATTTTTGGAGATTACTTTGTTATATTTTAGTTTTTCATCTATTAGGTTTTGATATATCATAAAAAAATTAGCTTCATCAGGCATGAATCTCAAGGTAAAATTAAGTTGGAAATTTTAAAAATTAAATCGGAGATCATTTGAATTTTGATTTTAGCAAATTTAGAGTCGAACTAAACGCCTCAAAAAGACGGAACCAACAACACCAAACTAGACTCAATCCGAGCCCAAATGGGTCCAAATCGAAGACTCGAAGCGCATTTGGAAGGTTCAATCCATAAATTGGATTACCAAACAGTTTCCAAATGTGACGTGCTTATAGTTTAATCGAGCGGTTCGACGAGACGAGTCAAACGAGCCCAAGATCGCCGAATCCTGATATCATTAAGACATTCAAATGTCTAATAAATGGTCAACGATTAAGGGATTTAACATCGGCCGTCTATTCAAACCACTCTCAATTTACCCTTGATCTTCCTCCTATTTATTGTACATGTCACTCTTAGAAAACTATAAATAGTCCGTCATTCTTCATTGAAGGGGGAGGAAGAAGGGGCCAAAGGAAGAAGAGAAGAGAAGGAAGTAAGGAAACAACAAGAGAAGGAAGAAAATGAAAAGAAGGAAGAGGCTATCTTACCACCATACTCTTTCTCGACCACTGTCAGACTTCCACCTCGCAGCCTACAGACACCGGAGTTCTGCCTGATCACCAACTGACACTAGAGTTCTGCCCGACAACCGACTGATGCAGGAGTTTAGCCCGGTCACAACTGACGCCGGAGTTCTGCCCGACAGTTGACCGACGCCGGAGTTCTGTCCGACCACTGATTGATGCCAGAGTTTTGCCTAGCTGCCGACTAACTCCAGAATTGTTTAAGTAGCCAGATTTTTACTTGACACCGGACATCTACTCGTCACCGAACTTCTGCTCATCACTGGACTTCTACCCGATGTCGAACTTCTGCTCGCCGTCAAACTTTTGCCCATCGCCAGACTTTCGTTGGACTTCTACTCGATGTCAAATTTAGGCCAGTCGTCGAACTTTCATTGGACTTCATCTAGACACCAACCTTCCTCTGTCGTTGGAATTTTACCCATCGTCGGACTTCTACCCAAAGCAAGAATTCCGCTCGTCGCTAGATTTCTACTCGGCGCTTGACTTCCGCTTGTCACTGTCCTTCGGACCTCCTTCACGAGATAATAATCTTTCTGACCACTATCACCCGCCGACTACAATCATTTTGACCTCCATCGCCCATGGACTACGGTCCTTCTGACCTTCGTCGCCAGACAACGATCCTTCCGACCTCTGTCGCCCACCGAATACATTCCTTCTGACCTTTGTTGCCCACCGATTATGATTCTGCCAACCAAACAAACATATCAATATTGATTCATTCAAGTCCCATTATGTAATGCATGTTATATGATGTATATTTATTACATCAAGTCAAGGCCTTCTCCCGAGGAAGGGCCTCATTTGTAATCAACTATAAATAATAGTGGATTCATTGAAACTGGGTCAGGCCCTATGATTTTTCCCCTTTTTTTTTTCAGAATTTTCCATGTAAAAATTTTAGTGTCTCTTATGAATATTGCACCCTATCTTTTATCTGATTGTGTGTTGAATCTTCATATAAATCTAAGACGTTAAAATTTATATTTCTCTATTGCCACGGATATTCTAGGACGCAACAGGTTTAATTAATATCAGTTGATTAAAAATATAACTGTTTATGAATATGAAATAGTTGGTCATCTCTCATAATCTTTGAGTCGGGAATAAATTTGATTGATTTGTTAAATTTTGATATTCCTATGATTTATCTTTAACAAGTGGTATTTAGAACTGATGGTTTATATTGGATCAATCATATATTAATTAAGTA